>NW_027122993.1:18879-22750 GCF_001457755.1 Trypanosoma equiperdum | reverse complement strand
AAAAAAAAAGAACAAGGCTCAACTTTTCCTTGCAAGCGGGGGAAAGAATGAGGGCAAGCAGATTTATACAAATTGGGACACACAATTTTTTATATTAATGCCACTTTTTCGTAATGATGCAACTTATGTCTTGCTCCTTCGACATGCTACAGTGCGTACATATGCTAAAGGAGTTTGGGGGAAGACCACTCGCTCTACCCCATTGTTATCTTATTTTTGTAATGGACGCCATTTTTTTTTTTTTTGCGTTTGTTTTCTTCTTTGGTTAAACCTTTAAAGCACTCTCTCAGGGATGTTTGTGACACGTGTTGAGATGCCAACCATCGTTTTGACGGGCTTGTGAGTTATCATATTTTTCGTGCAGGTACGACGGTCTTATCCCACATTTATTTTTCATTTGTTGTAACCGCTTGGTGATTCGCCTTTTTATTGGGTTGCAGTAAACTTTAATGCATGGCTTAAAGGAGAAACAGAAGGAGTTATCCTTTAGAACGATTTGGTTGAACAATTTCGAGAGGTAAACCCTATTTATGTTATCAAAATTCGGTAGCACTGTCACGAACATTTCTACTTGGTAAGTGGAAGGGGTAGTAATGGCCACCTGAATGAGCATTCTTTACCCAACCTTTATATTATCTTCACATAAGGATTCCTCCGTGCGGACATAGAATTTAGGGTTTGTGGAATTTTTCTCAGATGTGGGATGGGCCGCTACGAAGTCGCCAGAACCTGCGTACAGTTGCGAAGCTTCGCTCGTCTGGTTGTCCCCTCACCCAATCTGCCATACATCCCACAACTACTTCCCCTTCCGAGGGGGAAACCGCATCTGAAATTCTTCAAGGTCAGGCGTCTGCTGGTTATATCGAAGAGCAACAGTTACCTGCCACCAGCTCTCAGTTGGAGATGAGCGGTGACAGCAACGCAGCCAGTGACAACAATGCGGTTATTATGACGAAGCGGCAACGTGACGACTTGTCTCAAGCTAGCCAGGCTGAGGTTCTGTCTCGTTTGCGCACGGAAGATGCTCAAGGGCCCGCAGAAAACAACGGAGCACAATCTGATTTGGCGTTGCATTCCTGCGACATGGAAGAGCGAGTTGATTCTAGTAAACTGAACCTGAACCACGTTACCGTTAATAAGCATTCTCCACCAGCATCGAAATCCGCCGGAATTTCGCAGCAGAACGATGATGGGGGATGCGGGGCTTCGGAGAACGTCGACAACACCACCACTGCAGCGTCGAAACAGAGAGGAAAGCTTTTACTTGACTCGTCTTCGTCTAATTGCACCCCAAAACAACAGGCCCAACAAGCTGTCACACAAGTGCCGGAATGGGAGCTGTCTCACGAACAAGAGCGTATCTTTGATATTGTCGTAAACCACCGCCGCTCCGTATTTCTTACTGGTGGTGCAGGTACGGGCAAGTCCCACCTCCTTCGTGCAATCATTGCTGCACTACCACTTTCCACCACCTTCGTCACCGCAACGACCGGGTTAGCGGCACTTAATTTGGGTGGGACGACACTGCACAGTTTTTCAGGATGTGGCTTCGTTGACCAACATACCAGCACACATCAAATGGTATATAGAAATGTTCTTGGACGAAAGAAAGCTAGGGCTAATTGGAGAAAGTGCCGCGTGCTCGTTGTGGATGAGGTATCTATGTTGGATGCATGGTTCTTTGACATGTTGGAGTACGTCGCACGGCACATTCGAGGGTGTCGAAAGCCCTTTGGTGGTATTCAGTTGGTGCTATCCGGTGATTTTCTGCAGCTTCCACCGGTAAATAAGCACAGCCCTAAACAAGAAACTCGCCTGTGTTTTGAAGCGAAGTCATGGCCCCGCGTCAACCCGCTGGTGTGCACGTTGTCTCATCAATTCAGGCAGAAGGATAAGGAATTCTTCTCGCTTCTTAACGAAGTTCGTGTTGGCGCCCTAACTGCCCCGTCTCTTGGGCTGTTAAGCTCATTATCGGTCATTACCACTGTATCGTTTGTCGATGAGGAGAAACTGAAGTTGAAACGGGAGGTAGGAGCTGAAGCTGTTGACATTATTACGGACAGTAAGGGTAGAACGCGACGACAACGTCAGGATGGTTTCACCATCTTGCGTGCGCGCCGTTCTGAGGTTGATGCCATAAACACAGAAAAGTTTGGTGAACTCGACACAGAGATTTACAGCTACAAGGGGGCGCACCGTGGCGAGGGTCATTTCCCATCTGACTTGCCTTCCACGGTATCCGTGCGAGCTGGTTGCCGTGTGATGCTTCTAGCTAACCTGGATCTTAGTGCCGGTCTGGCGAATGGTAGTATTGGAACCGTCGAAAGTTTCGTTAGCAGCAAATTACATCAGACCGCAAATCCTTCGACGAAGGATGACCTGCAACATTTGGCTGACCACATGATGCTACCAGTAGTTCGCTTCGATCACAAAGGTAAGCAGGGGCCAGGAGATGGTGGTGGTGCGGCTGCTGGTCGGTTGGTGGTAATTGAACCACATCGATGGACAATGCGTCAAGGCGACTCTGATGTTAGTTGCAGCATTCAGATTCCTCTTCAGTTGGCGTATGCTATTACTATACACAAGTCACAGGGCATGTCTCTTTCGCATGTGAATGTTGACTTCGCCGGTATTTTTGAGGAGGGACAAGCATATGTGGCCCTTTCACGGTGTACTGACGTGGCGAACCTGGTGATTGAAAACTTCGACGCCCAGCGGGTGAATCCCAACATTAAGGCATTAGCATACTACAGGGCACTGGAGTTTGTCGGCACCGAGCATAGGGAGGCAGAAAAAAAACTTATCGACAACGGAAACAAAATGAATCCTTGGGGTCCATACGATGTTGAGGATTTCGAAGCCTCGGATGATGATAACGGAGGTGCCGTCAAGAAAGAGGTCGTGGAAAACCTTACCTATGACGCTGAAAATATTTCTTGTATGGTAGAGCAATTCCGCCAGAGATACATGCCGCAATACATTATGTTTTCAACTCTGCGCCGACGAGTCCTGTCCAACACGGAAGATGCGGCACGCGTAAAGGGTGCGTTGTTAGTAATGGACACGACGTCGCTACTAGCGTTAACTAACATGACGGGTCCCACATCATTGTATCAAACAATATTTACTGAACGCGGGAACATGATGAGAGTTCCGCGAGTGGTGAAGGAAGAACTACTGTTCTTGGCGTCGACGGATGTTAAGGAAGTGAGCAGCGTTACGACGCCAACACTTCATAGTTTCTGCAGCACTTGCTCTAGCACTCCATGTTCGACTGGTTTTAGCTATGATTTTGTTGAAGTAGTGAGCTGTGCTCTTAGCATTATGGAAAATGCAAAATGTGACTTTCTTTTGGATGAACAGCGTGAGGGCGAGGCTAATTCGCTTCCGCCGGTGATCCAAGAATGGAGGTCGCTGTCTCCACTACTAATGCTAAACTCGTCCCCTGATACGGGTGAAAAGGATGCTCCGAGTGTGATCGGATTCGGCGAGCGCTCTCGAGAGCAGCATCACTCCACATTAATGTTTGCTTCTTTCCTTGTAAGCAGGTATAGCGGAAACGGCGCGGTATACGTTTGCACGGAAACCGTTGAGCTCGCGGCGCGGGCATTAGCCATTGGGTTGCGCGTCTGTTCGATCGCGTATTTATGCAATCGCGCCCGAAGGGTGAACTGACTCTATGCATGGCACTCAGGTGGGACTACCTATTGTGTGTTTGCGGGTCCTTTGAAACCAGGTGTTCATAGATATTCAGTGTGCGTATTCATGTCTAGTTGTTGATACGCAAATGATAAGTTTTTTTTCCACTTTTTTCGTTAGCATATTACCTCCGTTCCTTCTTGAATGGTGGCGTGGAGGAGTTATCTATCTA
>NW_027122993.1:17392-18869 GCF_001457755.1 Trypanosoma equiperdum | reverse complement strand
TATATATATATATATATATATACATTACTTCATCTACGGTACGTCATGCTCTTGGTGTACACACTCTAACAGCTATTTTATATTTTCTGGTTAACAATCATTTTTTGAGTGATTATTTTCCCACACCTTTCCCAGCGTTCACACACCTCTTTATTGTGATGACGCTGATGGTAGTGAAAGGTTGTGGTGCATCCCTGGATTTAGTAATCTGTGCCATGAGGAGAATGTGGAAGCAATGCGGTTAAGGTGGCCCCGTTTACAAAAATTTCTATCTTCTTCTAACATTACATTTAATTACGTGAGAGCCGTTTCCGAGGTCAAATAATTAAGGGTTTCGACATCAGCGCTTCATGTCCGAAAAGCTGAGAGCAGCTCACCTGCTGGTGAAATTCAGTGGCAGCCGCAATCCGGTTTCGCGTCGTACTGGAGATTCTACTGCAGATGTGACATACGAGGACGCCATCAAGGAACTGCAGAAGTGGTCGCAACGCATTGCCTCTGGAGAGGTGAGTTTTGAAGAGGCGGCTTCACAACGCAGTGACTGTGGAAGTTACGCTTCTGGAGGGGATTTGGGTTTCTTTTCTAGTGGGGAGATGATGAAGCCGTTTGAAGATGCCGTTCGGGCCCTCAAGATTGGCGATATAAGCCCTATTGTTCAAACTGACAGTGGGTTGCACATTATCAAGAGGCTCGCGTGAGGTGATGTCCATTAAAATTATAGCCAGTGCACATTTATTTATTTTTTTTTATTATTTTGCTTGAAATGATATCATTGAACGATAGATAATAGACAAGACTAACCGTCGGGCAGATGGATGTGTAGGGGCAGATTGATTATGTCGGTGGTTGAAGATATTGTTCAGAAGTGAGGGAAGGTGGAGTTCAATTTGTGTATGGTAGCAGAAAAGAGGAACAAAGAAGTAAGAAGTGCCAGGAGACAAACTGACGCCGCCATCAGACATGTGGTCACAACGGTACATCAACAGCATTCTCTGTTAGCCTCACGCTGACGTGGTTATCTGCCGTTATTCTCCTGAATTGTTAACTATTGTGCGGATGTATCTTTATGGAGGGGAGCGTTAGTCAGGCCTTTGTTGTTAATGTCGCTGAAGTTCCCTTTCCCCGATTTTTGGTTTTCTTTTTGGTAAGTTTCTTACGCTAAATGTGCGTGCGTGTTTGCAGGGTTCCAGTTACGACTATGCCTGGATAGCATTGTATCTTCTTCCTCTCCTAAATCATCATCCATGCCCTTATCTGCCTCCTGTATTATTATTATTATTATTATTATTATTTCCCCCCCTAAAGGATCAGTTCTATTGAAGAAATGAACCCGCGTGTAATAGCACCTGCAACACCACATGGAAGTGGCGCGTAGGAAAAGTGGGTGAGTGATAACAACATCTGATGTTTGGTGCAGAGTAGTGGTTGCAGCGACTCTCCTTTGTCCGTAATCTTTTCGGAAAATTTGTTGCCAGTG
>NW_027122993.1:12177-17354 GCF_001457755.1 Trypanosoma equiperdum | reverse complement strand
GGGGGGGGGAAGCAGGAAAGGTGAAAATTGTACCACTGTTTTTTTTTTGTGTGTGTGTGGTAAATAGGGTACTGCTGCGTTCGATGTATTGCAAGTGCGTTTTTGCACACACTCTTTTTTAATAAAAGAGTGTGTGGAAAACTAAATCATGAAGATTCGACGAATCACGGAGCTTTGATGCAGATAAACATCGGTTACTGCGTGTGTATGAATCTAAAGGAAAAAACTGTTATGTCTACATAAATGCGTAACGGCTCTTTGTTTGCAGTTACTGTTTGCTAGTATCAGCGTCATACACGTGGCGTGAGCTACCTTTTGAGGAAAAAAAAATGCGAACACTAGTCCACACACTGCACTCACTTGCCCTGCTCCACATTAGCTGTGTAGATAATTAGTTTTTGTGGGCCACTGGATTTCTTTTTTTTTATTTTTATGAATCACTCTCTTCTGTCAATTACACTAAAGGGAGGGGCTTGTTAGTCATAGCTCTCACACATTCGCTGCAGCTTGGGATATGTTCTCTTCGACATTTAGGCGTTTAGCTATCCGTCCCTTGAACAGGGTGACGATGGTCGGGGCTATGCATGACATACAAGTAGGATTTCTTGACCGTTGCAGCGTGTTCCAATTCACACTCACTTGTACTGTTCTTGACTTTCAAAAGGTAGCGGAGCCACAACCAAAGTCTCCAGGAAGTTTGCCATCGTCTACACGCACGGCTCCAAACCCGAATGGAGAGGAGGTTGAGAAGCACATTAATAAGGAACAGTACACCGTCAGATGTCTCGGAAGTGAGGCTTACACAGAGGCACTAAAAAATTACCTTGATGATGGCTGCATAGTTCGTGTAATAGGACGTTTGAAAACCACTGAAGTCGTGGATGCTGGTAAGAAGCAACCGTTTCCGTGCATCATTGTCGAGCAGGGACGGTGGAGTACCGTTTCGCTTGTGCATTCCTTACGGAAGCAACGGAGAGATTGGCAGCTGCAGAACATACTTACATCAGTCGCTACGTTGGAGTGAAGGGTGTAATTCATAAGACGTGTAATGTTTCTAGTCGTGTTGTTGCCATTGTTAACTTCGCCACTTTGTGGCAGCCATTCCTACGTTACGGCAATCTGACGACGTCAGTTGGTTTTATATGTTTGCCTAGTTCGCAGATTTTTACAGCGATCTTTCCGTTTTGTTTTTTTTTAATTCACTGTTAGGTGGTTCCACAGCGACAAAGGAGGTCACAGGTACATTATCTCAGACAGAGGGCAACTGCTGCCGACCACTCACGTGTTGAATTCCTTATTGTTAAATTTGATTAACTTTTAGCGCACGTTTTTTGGTGGATGTCTCTACTAGTGGCGGGTGCAACAGGTGCGATTGGCCGCCGTGTGGTGTTTGAGGCTCTGCGGCGTGAGGAGTTTATTCGCGTCGTGGCCCTCACAAGGAGTTGCCCATCGGAAGATGTTGCGGCATTTTTCGGTTTTTCGCTGGAGGGCATAAATGGTTACAAGACTGAAAAGGAAGCTTCTTCATTATTAACTAGAGGGCAAATAGCCCGTCTGCACACCGTAACGTTCGATTGGGAGGATTTCTGCCGTTTCTGGGAGGAACAACGAGAGAATGCTGACAAAACTCATAGGAAGACGGAGAGCTCCGCGGAGGTGCGTTACCGCGATATATTCAGCGGCCACACGTACGTTGCCATGTGCCTTGGGACCACTCGCCGTGATGCAGGGAGTGCCACCAAATTCAAACGCTGTGATTATGACTATGTTGTTGCCTTTGCAGAGGCAGTAAAAAGATTTAGTGGTTCAACCCTCCTTAACTATGCGCAGGTGAGCGCACAACTGGCTAACAAGAACTCTTGCTTTCTTTATCCACAAACGAAAGGTCGAGCAGATGCTTCAGTAGAGGAACTTCAACTATCGCGGTTGTCCATCTACCGGCCAGGTTTATTAGACAGGGCGGAGAAAACACGAGCAGTTGAGAAGATTGCGAAATGGTTCGTTAGAGGATTGCCGGTGGAGACGTGCGGTAAGGCGATTGTAATAGATTTCCTGCATTGCAGTGATGTGGTTGCTACTGAGGCGGAGACAAGCACCTCTTCTGTGCACTGCGCTGGAAAGAAACAGGAGTTATCACAACGCTCCGGTGTAGTTTGCTATTTCGGAAACAATGAAATTATCAAGGAAGCTTCTGCTCTCTCCACCCCGTAAGCTAGTGTTCGCGTCACTTAGTCGAAGTTGTGCGTTGTTATGGAGGTTATGAAACATCATGTAATTCTTTAGTCGTTCACATTCTTTTGTAGTAACTTTATTACCCCTTATTGTTATTTATATTTGCTGCGACGGGAGTAGCAACTTGGTGGGTGTGTCGGATACTCGCTGCGACTTGCCTTTTTATTGACATAGCCAGCATTAACTTACGGCTTAACAGGTTGTTTACTCACAGGTGAATATGGACATACACCTTCTCAAACGTCCTGTGACACCACATTTTATTATTTCCAACCTGCTTTGAAATGCAATAGTGTGTTTCCTTCCCTCGTTTGTTGGGAGATGCTTTGTCATATATATATATATATATATATTCTTTTGTAAAGCTCCTTTACATATCTGGTGCTACGACATTGTCCATTTTGGTTTTGTGCCACGTTTTTTTATTTAAACAAAAATGTAGTAGCCGCAACAAGGTTCCGCTCTCCATTTGCGCGAAATACAACTGAGAACTGAGAGTGAAGACGATGCGTAGTGCATATCGTTGCTTCCGGATGAATTGACGGTACCTAATTTCTATGTGGCTCATTCGTCCTTTTATTCCACCGCAGCTTGAAATTAAACTTCGGTACTTTTTTTTCTTAATACCGTATAGCTTGCGGAGGATCCTTTTTGCCGTACTCCCTTTCACTAAATTTTGAATGGTAGTGATTCGTGAACGTTTCCTAGCATCCAAACAAATGTGTGCCGTTTGTTTTATCTTTTGGTACCGCAGTTGCTATTGCGATTGAGGTGACTCTCTGGGATAATTTTCTTTTGTGTGTGTAACGGTACTTGTAAAGTGTGAGGGTCAATTTCTTGTGGCATATGTTGTGTCAGAAGATAAAAATTCTTATTATCCACAGTTGTTTGAGTAAATGAAATTTATGGACTCTCCACCGAATCTTTCACTGATGACATTTTAAACGTTCTGTTGCTGAGTGTGAGGATGTTTTTTCTTTTTTTAATCACCTTCACTGCATAGGATTAACCACAGACACTTTTCTACTTTTCGTAATGGCAGTGACGCTGTTGTGTGTTCTGGAAGATACACTCCTCTGCAGAGTGTTGTGACGAGATGTTGTTTTTTTATAATTTTTACGCGGAAGCATTTGCTTTTTTTTTTTTGTTAGAGGTTGTCTCCCCTATGTAGTACTCGAAAGTGCGAGGTAAATGCAGTGACGCGGTGGTTCCAATCAGAATTGATTCTTCATGACTTCATATATGAAAGTAACGGTGTGTTGGTGCTGGAAATTTTGTCGCTGACACCAGTACGCAACTGCCACCTTGAACTTGTCGTAAACTTCCTTCTCTTTTGACGTTATGATTTTTTTTTTTAAAATTCTGTTGCGTTTTATTATTTTGAAAAATTGAAGAGGAAAAAGTGAACAATGTGCGTGTATGGCGGTGCTTTCGCATTGTAATGGTGTAAAGCACATGTCGGTACGTATAATTGTCCCTCTCCATAACACCCTTCTTAGGTTGAAACGGTTGTGGCTACTTAAAGGCAAGTGAATCTGGCGTAAATAATCACAAATGTCCTGTGCATCTACATTACTAATATTATGAAGACACTTGTGCAACCTCGGCAGGGATATACTACCTTTTTTTTGTGTGTGTATGTGCCTCTGATCACTATGTTTCATTTAATATTTTCGATTGCCCTCACGCTTTATTCTTTAATTTATTCTTCACTTTTAATACGCAAAAAAGTAGGGGGACAACTTAACGCATTTGTATGGCATCTGTTCATATTACTGGGATGGGGTACTATTTATTAAGGGTGCTATTCAATTCAACAATCATCTATTGCAACTGTTACTTGCGTGTGCGTTTAAGTAATCAGTCTCGAGATGAATCTGCTTTCAATTTCTTTTTTTTAAAAAAAACAATGTATGAAAGCTAGTTGTAGAGATGTCCGGACATCGTGCCTCAATGCAAACGGACATTAGATCCATTTCCACGCTGCAAACACGTGTGTTGAAACCTTCACCTCCAACCGAAGGCCTTCGAGCGCCCAGACCAAAAGATTTGTACAGTTCCACCACAACTTTTTCGGTACCAACGCAACAACATGGAAGCCTGGAAGAGCAACTTCGATATTTACTGCATGCAAAGGACCAAACTGATAGATCTGTTATTGAAAACGACGTGCAACAAGTTCTGGCAGAGCTGCAACGACGCCGGCGGATGCGAAAAGCCGCTGCCCCGCCAAGTCGCGCCTCATCGGCGTTGTCGGCTGCCGCTGCCCCGCGGCCGCACGTGTTGGCGCTGGTGCAGGCCTGTGAAGCCTCCACTGAAGCCGCCGCGGCGTCAATCCTCAAGTCCTTTTGTATGAACAACTGCACTCCCACTGGAAAAGACTCAGGACTCTCTTTAGTAACGGTGCCACTGGCAGAGTTTCTTCTGAAACAGAAGAACGCCCCCGGGGACATAGATGATGCTTTGAAACTTCTTGACAGCGCCATAGCATCACGACACGCCGGGGCGATGCTACAAGTGGGTCTCTGTCTGCGCGATGGTGTAGGTGTCCCAATTGATTTAACTGCAGCTCTCACATGGGTTGAACGTGCTGCGGATTCGGGTTATGCTCCCGCGATGTACGAACTCGGGGTGATGTATGAAGATGGTGTAGAAATAGGTGGTAAATGTCTACCATCAGATTGGGGTGAAGCACTGAGGTTGTACCGTGGTGCTGCAGAGTTGGGACACACGATGGCGCAGTTGAACGTGGGGAAATTACTTTGGCGGGCGGCAGAAGCGGCGGCTTCTAGGGCAGTGGGTGTGTGTGATGATAATACAGTGGCTGAACTGCGAGGAAAGTCGCGTGAATGGTTGGAAGCAGCCGCTGCATCGGGTAGTGAAGAGGCCACACGGCTTCTCCGCTGTAAGTAAAGAGACTTGCGATGCTGCTCACTAGCGGTTGA
>NW_027122993.1:7424-12164 GCF_001457755.1 Trypanosoma equiperdum | reverse complement strand
TTTTTTTTTTTCAGTCGCTCGCCCACCTTCCTTTTACTTTTTCTAATTACCGGTTGCAAGAGCCGGAGGTAAGAGGTCTGTACGCAATTTCCTCTCTGTTTTTCTTTGTTTTAATGTGCAGCGGTTGTCATTTCTTGCAGGATAAAGACGATGATATCCTTTCTTGGTTCGCATTTGTGCACTGAAGCCGAAAGTTGTGGAAGCAGTTCCAACAACCTCGTCTTTGTCCGCAAAATGAGAATGTTTTCGTGTATTTGTTTAGTGCTTTGGAACTGCATCACAAACGAGTTTTGAGGAAGTTAAGCAAGTTTCTCCTTTTCTTTTTCTCCTTACGTGACACACTGACCGTGCAATTTGATTGACTTGTCACTATCGATGTATCACAAAGATAATATATATATATATAATATGCGTGTGTGTTTGTGTTCTTCGTCTTCCTAATTTTTGGTGAGGCCGCTCTACTCATACACACTTCTACTTGTGCCGTTAACTTTTATTACTCCCGACTGAGCACTGCCGTTATCTTCCTACCCTTTCCCGCAATGCTTACCACTGCCTCTACACATTTTTTTTTTCCAAACTGAAGGAGCTATATTTCTTTCTTAGGTCGCGTGAGCTTATCGCATCCAATAAAGAGATCATTAGGAAACAGAAAAGGAGCGAACAGTTTTAACGGTATTTTTTAATAAGAAGTGAGGGGTGTGAAAGGGAGTTGCTTTAAGCGAACCCCACTAAGGAGGTGTTATCCCACTTCTCACCTTGATTCACTGTTTGTTGAAACGGGTGACTTGGGATTGTTTGGATACCATCACAACGGAGGGAAAATAAGCTGGTTTCCAAACCTTTTGATTTGAAAACTGGAGTGTGAATCAGCGGAAATGATAACAAAAAATTCCATAATCAAAGAGATCAAGCTGTTGCGCCACCGGCACTGGTCGGCGTGGCCAATTATCTGGCCATTCGTACCTCTCTATGCCGTGATATTCACGTTGCATCTCAACCCGGAGATTGCGTGGGACCGTACGACATACCTTGTGCACGGGACGTACATCAACTTCTTTCATGCTGTTTGTATACCTATCGTAATATTTTTTCACGGGCTGCTCTCACTATTTACGATATGGTCTGTGCGGTTCCGATCACTTGTTCAGTTCCACTGTGTACCCCCAAAGGAGGTCGATACTGCCACGCATGTTTACGTTTGTACAAAGGAATTCAAGGGTGAGTCAGAGATTGTGCCTTTGGTTCATGCATCGAGTGATCACCCGTGTTGCTTTGTGTTTCAGCAACGCAAATGGAAATTGGATGCGGTAACGGAGCAATTTGTGAAGCCTCGGTTTCCAACAAAGGACAATCTCTCCATGTATTTCGCATGGGAGGGACTTGCTACAACCGCTGACCGCAGTAAGCAACTTGACATGTTTGGGCGAAACGAGACAGAGGTGGTAATACCTGACTTCCAAACACTTTTGGTGGACCACGCGCTGGCACCGTTTTTTGTGTTTCAAATGTTTTGTGTTCTTCTGTGGTGTCTGGATCAGTACTGGTACTATTCCCTCTTCACCGCTGTGATGCTGGTGGCTATGGAATGCACCATTGTCATGCAACGGATCAGAAATATGAAAACATTGCGCAGCATGGCCGAAGTGCCTGTTCGCCAGGTGACGGTACTGCGTGCAGGGAGGGAAGTGAGTGTAAAAACAACAGAGCTTCTACCAATGGATTTGATGGTAGTTGATAATAACGCACCTTGTCCTGCTGATGTTATTTTGGTCCGCGGCACATGCATTGTGAATGAGGCAATGCTTACGGGTGAGTCGACACCGCAGTTGAAAGAGGCAATTGACGCTGCGAATCTTCCACTGGAGATGAAGAAGCATGCGCGTCATCTTCTTTACTCAGGCACACAGCTACTGCTCAGTAACGGTCCGCACGGCCAGAGCGACACAGAACGCGGAAGAGCTTTGGCTGTTGTACTCAAGACGGGATTCGAAACTAAACAGGGAAAGCTTCTGCGCACCATACTTCACAGCCAGGAACGGGCCAGTGAAAACAATGGGGAGGCTTTTGGTTTCATCGGACTGCTTCTTGTCTTTGCGTTGATGGCTTCTGGCTACCTCCTCAAGCGTGGACTCGAAGACCCCAATCGCGATCGGTGGAAGCTTTTTCTTGCGTGCATTCAAATTATCACCGCTGTCGTACCACCTGAGCTTCCTATGGAACTTACACTGGCTGTCAACACTGCCCTACTTGGTCTTGTCAAACAAAACGTATTCTGTACTGAACCATTCCGCATTCCATATGCTGGCAAAGTGGACACATGTTGCTTTGACAAGACTGGGACTCTCACCACAGATGAAATGCTCTTTAGTGGTGTTGACATGGCAGATGGCAAAGGTCTTTTGAATACACTCAAAACAGTTCCACCCAAAGCCGAATTAGTACTAGTCACATGCCACTCTCTACTTCAACTTGAGGGCACGGACACAGTCGCTGGTGATGCTATGGAAAAGGCGTCCCTCGGAGCCCTTGGCTACAGGGTAAACATTGATGACACTGTGGTGTACGACCCACCGGCTCAAAAGGAGGACATCAAAGGGAAAAGTACCACCGGTAGTAGTAAGAATGAAACCTCTGGCTCAAGCAAGTCCCAAAATCGAAAAAATAACAGCGGTTTCGAAAAACAATACAAAATACTTGTAAGGTTTCCGTTCCTGGCTAACCTGAGGCGTATGCCATGTATTGTAAGTGCTCCGGACGGAAAGTATGTTGTGGCTAAGGGGTCGCCGGAAGCCATTGCTCAACTGTGTGAAAGTATACCTCCGGACTTTCATTCTGTAGCTAATGCACACGCCATTAAGGGCTATCGCGTTATCGCACTTGCGTATCGTCCCCTTAAGGAGGAAGAGCGGTCAAAGGAAGCCATTCACAACATGGACCGAGAGGATTGTGAGAAGAATTTGATATTTGCTGGACTTGCTGTTTTTCAGTGTCCACTCAAGAAAGATGCCAAAGACACTATTGAAATGCTTCAGAGTGGAAGTCACCGTTGTGTTATTATTACGGGCGACAGCGTACAAACGGCTATATCGGTGGGACGGGACGTAACAATACTAAAGTGTCGCCAACAACTTGTTGCCAGCAGTATGAAAAAAAAGGGCAATGGAGAGGACGAAGTCGATGATTGTATTGTATGGACCGATGCGGCTACAGGGAAAGAGGTAAACCTTGATCGTCGCAGCATCCTTGCGAAAACATTTGTACAAACAAGGCGGCACAAAGTTCCTTCGGATGATGAGTGGGATCTCTGCGTAAATGCGGAGTCAATACCGACTACGACTTTGGCTACCCTCATTGCACAATACAGCGAACACATAGCAGTGTGGGCCCGTTGCGCACCCACGCATAAGGAAGATATTGTTACTGATCTTAAGCAAAAGGAACACATGGTGCTTATGGCGGGTGATGGTACAAATGATGTTGGCGCCCTCAAGCAGGCGCATGCGGGCATAGCCGTTCTCAACGCCACGTCGATGGACGCGTCCCAAAACGTTGGAGGCAGCGGAGAGCATAACTCTAACGAGCCACACAATGAACCTGATGTCCCCAAAGATCATAAAATTCCCCCAGGTTTTAAGTTGACGGTCGTTCCTCCGGCTCCATCGGCTGATGCACCGTTCATGGAGCAGGTAAGGCATAAAATGGCCCAAGCCCGTCGCAGGGCGGAAATTGTTCAGATCGCTCGCTGGAACAAACAACTGGAGGAGAGCAAAAAGTCGAGGAAAACGGCAGAGGCAGGAAAGGTTGCTTCCCAACCTGAGATGAATGCTCCCGCTTCTGACTTTCTTATGGAGTCCATTTTTAACGCTGACGATGCGGATATGGGTGGAGCACCGCAAGTTAAGTTGGGTGATGCTTCCATAGCCGCTCCCTTCACGTGTCGCTCCAGGGCGCTGACATCCGTTTGCGATATTGTCCGCCTCGGTCGTAGCACACTCGTAACAACGCTGCAAATGTACAAGATTCTCGCTCTTAACTGTCTCACTTCTGCGTATTCGATGTCCGTGCTGCAAATGGATGGTGTGAAGCACGGTGAAAGTCAAATGATTCTGTCAGGTATTATTCTCACAGTTTGCTTCCTGTGCATGTCGAAAAGTCAACCAATGCCCACACTCTGTCCTCAGAGACCGATCACGAAGGTGTTCCACCCTTACATGATGTGCACCATTTTTATGCAGTTTGGCTTGCACTTATATAGCATGGTGGAAACCGTGCGGTTGGTGGAGGAGGCAGATGCGGAGGGCGTGGCAACGATGAGGCAAGCGGGTGCTGAAGGGGAGTTCAAGCCAACTTTACTGAATTCGGCAATGTTCTTACTCACCACACTTATTGGTGGTGTCACATTTGCTGTTAATTACAGGGGCGAGCCTTTCATGCAGAGTATCAGAAAGAATAGACCAATGTTCTACTCGTTGGTCGTATTGGCTCTTGCTGTCTTTTACTTCGCCTCAGAAATGGATCCTACCTTAAATCAATCGTTCGAGATTGTAGCTTTCCCCTCTAAGGAATTTCGCGAACGCTTTCTTCAAATCCTTCTGATGGATGCTCTCGGCTGCTTTGTTATCGAAGGATTGAGTCTGAAACTTCTGACGGAGTATGATTGAGGTTATTATGGTGCGGTAATTTTTTCTTGGCATTTGTTTGGCAGGTACTCTCACGCAGGGTTGATGCTAGTACCGT
>NW_027122993.1:4112-7414 GCF_001457755.1 Trypanosoma equiperdum | reverse complement strand
AAGAATGCATTGGCAATGTTTGTGTGCATGTGTGTGTTTGTGTGTTGTACCCACGCGCCCAAATGATGAAATACACATCAAAGGAGTAAGTATGGTTGACACATTTGTGTTGGCATTCGCATTATTTGAATGAGAGATTAAAAAAAAACAGGAAAGAAGGAAAGAAAAGACGTCCTAACGCACATCGCATCGATGATGAAAGTGGAACCGTGTGCTGTTTGTGTAACGGATTAACTGATTCTCTTAACCCTTAACTACCCTCTCGTTCTCTACTTTACGTTTGATGTGGTACCTGTGTTAAAACAGTCCAACCGTGTGTCAATCAACAGCTACCCGTTTTTTTCCTTGTGTCATCTTTTTTTTTTTTACAAAAAAAAAAATTTGCACTACTGGAGTAGTGCTGGTAAAAGAAGAATTAAAAAGAGAATAGTACCACAGACATGGAGGGGAAGAGTGAAGCCACTGTTCATGCATCTTTTGGTGAACCCGGCTCACCCGCTACGGACGTGCAGAATCAAACGCGGGGTCCCACACCAAACAGGGAAGGTATGTGTTCCGGCCCCTCTGATGATTTACCAAAACCACTCAGTGTACCGGAGTATCTCGAGACTCATGTAATGGCCGTATTGACGGAAGGTTTAGAGGATCTCTGCCGCCTTCGGCCCGCTAATCCAATAGATCACTTGGCACTCTTCCTTCTTCGTCACTCTCAGAGTAACACCGCAACAGAAGTTGATCCTAGAAATGTAACGCCGGTGGAGGCGCCGAAATCCGATATGTGATAAATTGCCGTGGCTGCTGTGTTGTGCCCAGTCTTACACTTTTCTTCCCTCCTTTTTTTTCATTGATGTGCCTGTACTCTTCGTTGCCTGCAGACAGTTTTTTCTCTCTCCCTCTTCCTTGTTTGATCTGTCAAATCCAATGACGCAAAAAAAAAACCACTTATGCGTTGTTGTTGTTCCACGTCGGCATGAACCAGCGATGAGGAAAACACTCGCCCATCTTTCGAACGTGGTGTGCTGCGCGGTTTGACTTGATCCCCTCACAGTAAAAATGTTGCTTACTATTATTTAATCGGTTGTGAGTACCAGCAATCTTGCTTATGTGTCTGTCTTCGTGTGTTTAACGTTCCCATTGTTTTTGTTGTGTGTAGAAGGAAGGAGGTGAGGTGCGCATACAGATGCAATGCGCGCTGCCAGACTGTCTCTGCGCCCCACGATATCTCTATTGGATTTTGTGAACCGCCACGGCGCTTCAATTCGTTCTGACCGGCTGCTATCGGACAAACAGCGAAGCGTGGCACTCATATCGAACTCGGATGTCATTTATGACAATCTCGCCACTGAGGAGGCACTTCTTCGTGGTGTCGTTCTACGGCGGCAGGAGGCCCTTCTCCTCATGTACGTTAACAAACCTTGTGTGGTTGTCGGGCGCAACCAAAACATATTCTCTGAAGTTGCTCTGCGAGCAGCACATCACGATGGCGTGAGCATTGCGCGCCGCAACTCCGGTGGTGGTGCAGTTTACCATGATTTGGGAAATGTCAGTTTTTCTGTGTTCACTCATCGTGACACTTATGAACCGAAGCGATCTATTCAGCTGTTACGCTGGCACCTTTGCCGAGAATTCGGGATCGGCCCCGAGCGAATAACAACGACGAAGAGACACGATTTATTTCTCGACGAAATGAAGATCACGGGTTCAGCAATGCGCGTTCAGAGGGATATTGCTTGCCATCACTTTACATTATTGGTTTCCTCGTCAGGTAGTCGGTTGGGTAAATACTTGAAGCGCGAGGGGGATTACATATCCTTCACCACGGCGGCTGTGGGATCTGTCTGCTCGCGCACGACAACACTAAAGGAAGCCGGTGTTCTGACCGATTCGGCAAGCGCAGACCCCGTTAATTTCATCTTAAGATCCATGGCGGGATTCTTTGTTGAGCACTCGTGGGATATTTTGGCGCATAAGGCTCCATGGGAGACTAACCCTCTGAACTTTGGCGATAACGTGGACACGGTGGAGTCAAAGCGAACTCGCGAATGCAGGGAAACTGCTGCTGTTTTTACGCTGGACACTACCAAAGCCATAGCGGACGGAACGGTGATGATCGATGGTGAAAACAGACGTCCCTGCGCCGGGGCATCCAAAACAGTGCGCGAGGAATGTGTGCGTCTGCAATCTCTTGGTTGGCTTTTTAACATGCCTAAGTTTGAAACGCGCGTTGCGATCACATTAGCGGACATCCTTGCATCGGAGGAGACCTTCTCTAAACATGCAGCTCTTCCCCCTTCATTAATAGCGTGGTTATTACAGTCGTGCACACGTGTGGACATTATCACACTCATTGAAAATCGCCGTGTGACATCCATAACGGCTTATTGGATAAAACAAGGGGAGCCGGCGCCGGAGCAGCCATGGTTCTCTTGCCTGCTTCGGTACTTAGTTGAGGGCAGGTACGTTGATAACGTATTTGCTGATATGGGGGGGAAATGTTCGGTTTTGGCGGCGGCAATTGATTTGGAGTGCTCACAAATTATTAGTGGTTTGCCCGCTATTATTCCCCAGCTTTCTGCTGATGGTTCCAGAAATGGTGAGGCTGTGGGCTCTGTAATCTCTTTGGCGGAAGAAAGAGAACGCAGTCACGATGTCATCCAACGTTTTCTACAAGCTGTGTTGGAGGTCTGGCGCCGTAAAAACGTCTTCTACCCCATAAGTTATTAAATCATTACTACATTTTATCGTTACCTGGAGATTGTCGAACTGCTGTCCCAGCAGAAAGAGCGAAAAAAAAATAATAAATTTCCTTTGTGGTTTGATATACTTCACGTTCACACTTTTTTACTTGATGTCTTATCTATGTCCCGTAGTTCTCTTTTTCTATTGTGCGGAACTTAGCGGTGCGAGGGAAACTGAAACTACAAGGCTACAGAAGGGAAAAGGCAATTGGTAGAATTAGTAGGGCAAGGAATACAAAAATAGTAAACGACTGGTGAAGAACTCTATTCTTCTAGCAGTGCATGAAGCGTGTTACTTCACATATTTCGCGGTTTTTACCACTTGTGTTGTCGCAGCGTGGCTTGTCGACTTACGCATCACCTCATGTCTCGTCCATGCGTTACTATGGAGCTACAAAATGTCTTTTGGCTTCCACACCAGACACTCCCTCCTTTCAGTGCGGCGAATGCGGTAAGGCTTTTCGTCTTATAAATGCCTTAAATCATCACATTATGACCAAGCACGCAGGGAAGGCAAAGGCTATGATGAACAAGGGGGGTAAGTTGGAGGAAGTAAACCCTGAA
>NW_027122993.1:149-4101 GCF_001457755.1 Trypanosoma equiperdum | reverse complement strand
CAACCAACATCACCGCCACCGTCATCTTCGACGTCCGGTACGGAGGCCGCATCAACCTCACCAACGCATTCAAGCTTTCCCGGAATACCGTTTTCACCCGTGGGTGGCATAGGGCTCGTTGGAACTCCACTGGGTGCTGCCTCTCATGTCGTTAATACTACTACCACTGCTGCTAATTCTGCTTCTGGAAATGCCCTTTCCGACGAGAACACGGACAAAAAAACATTTGTCTGTACGATTTGTCAGAAAACATTTCGGTTGGAAGCCGCCCTTCAACACCATTACCAGGCGAAGCACAACATGGAGATGCCGACATCATCTTCAAGTTCTGGCGGCGCCAGTGCTCAACCAGTGCTGCAGGGTGGCGCCACTACAGCAGGTGTTGGAAGTGTGGGTTTTTCCCATACTGAGGAGGAAACTGGCAGATCAGCCATGGGAACACAATATGTTCACAGTCAAGAAACAATACTCCCGCAAGCCCCGCAATATCATCTTGATGTCGCGCCGAACGCACCTGAGGAGGGTGAAGTGGCTGCACATTGGCGTTGTGTCAATCATTGTGTTATGTTGGGCGTGGTGCAAAACATTCAGGAAGGGTTTGTATTTGAAGACAAAGTTCTCCAGTTTACACTCATCACAGACTTCGAGGGACCCTCTCCTGGGGACCCGGATAAGGACTTTCATACAGTTCGTGTGTTTGATAGCGATTATAGTTCGAGGGTGAAAGAGCAACTCCGTGACGGTGAGTGGTTCCTCGTCACTGGCAGACTGCGCATGGTGCCTCAATATGATGGTTCCATGCGAAAGTATTACCACTATCCTGTCATACAAGTACACCCGGGCTGTGGGTCAGTGTTGAAGGTGTGAGAAGCAACATGGTGTTAATCTTTGCAGTTCTTAAGCACTATATGAACCATTAACTTCTAAAAGGAGGCCGTGAAAGATTTGACAAAACCGGTCACTTAACAATGGGGTCAGAAAACTGAGGACAGAACTCTACAGTTTGAAGAGTGTGAACTTACACGCCATCACGCTGCACTGTTGTTTATTTGCCTTTCTTGTTGTTGTTCTGCCCTTGGGCATCGTCGTATCATGTTTCTTTGCAACACACTGTCGTATGTACTAGTCTCCTCCCTTGAACCACATCGCTTTTTATTTTCGTGTGTTCATAAGTGACCAAGTGAGAAAGGGAAGAGCGTTACGGCGACGGTAAAAAAGTTGTTTAAACCGAGGGTCGGTGGAGGGTTCTAAAGGCGTGCAATCAAATAGCGATGGGTCCCAAAAAGGCTGGTGGAGGTGATTCCACGGCAACGTTCCCTCTTGCACCCGTAGGGACGTTCGAATGCAATGCTCGTTGCTGTTGTGTTGTCGGTAAAGTTGTTTGGGTGGCCGAACTGAAAGGTGGTGTCGCTGTGCACAATGCACAAGACGGCCAACTGTTGGAGCGCATTGCCGTTGCCGAAGGTAACAATCGCGTGCACTTCAAGTGTATGGTATTGGTAAACCATGAATTGTGGGCAGGAAGTTCTGAAGGTGTCGTTCACATATTTGAGGCCACCAGGAGACGGTGGAAACGTCAAATTGCAATTATGGGTACAGGCACTGCAGCGCCCATAACAGCATTAATCTTTGATGGGCACTCGGTCATCGGTGCCTCTGAAACAGGTAGAATAGTCCAATGGAATCCAAGTAGTAAAGCTCAGATGATGGCTTACACCTCCTCAAGCCCTGCTGCAGATGTGACAGTTTTTGCTGGTTTGATTATTAGCGGACATGGCGATGGGTCGCTTCGAGTGTGGGATCCTTATAGTGGCGAGATGGTGGTCGAACACTTGAAGGACAACTCTGACGTTACACGCCTCCTCGTCGAACCTACAACCTCAACCCTTTGGGTGGGACGTAGGAGTGGTTGCATTAGTGTGTATTCATTGGATGCGGAATCCGAGGAAAGGAGGTCATTGGAACCTGTATTGTTTACTCTGAAGAGCCGGGTATTGATTGGAAAGGAAGCTGTCACGTCGTTGCAGGCAATCACTGGGAAAGTGCTGGTAACAACACACTGCAGAGTGGTTGCCGTAGTTAATGCTCATACATACGAAGTGCTAATCCGCGTGAATGGCGCCCACGACGCCTTTATCTACGGGGCGGCGCGGGTTTATGTTGCGGAAACAGTCCGCGCATGGACGATTGGAAATGATAGTGTGGCTCACATATGGGATGTTGCTGGTTACTACGTGCCATCGCAGTCGACACCGGCGATGGGTCCGCATGAACAAGAAAAAATTGTGGAGGATGCCAAATGTTTACTGAGTTTTGAAAACAGCAAACTCGCAACCCGCGTGGCTGCCGCTGGAGTGACCGTTACAAAGTTACAAGAAGAGCTTCAAGCCGCGCGTAACGAAGCGCAGGAGTTGCGTTTAAGGCTAGTAAGTGTAGATGATTTAGAAAAAGAAAAGGAGGTTGAAATCGTGTCATCAAGCACTCGCATAAAGGAGCTGGAGAGCGAAGTGAAACGACTCAACAAGGAATTGGCCGACGCGAACGCCCGTGCCGATGGCGCTGAAAGACAGTTTAACATGACCCGAAATGACCTGAACAACGCGGCAACGGAAGCCTCAAAAGCGCGTGCGGACGTCTCTGAGAAGATTAAAGAGAAGGCAGATGTGGAACAACAGTTGGCGGCCAGGAACACAGAGAAATTGCACTTGGAGAGGCAACTGAGGGACAAATCGTTGGAATTAGAGCATGTCCGCGGGGAATATGATCGCTTACACAGAGCGACAGCACAGGGATTGCAAACTAAAGGCGTCACGGACGCTTATAAGTTTTGTTCGTCCCGTGACGGTGGTGTCGCATTAAGCAACGAACTGGAAGAACTACGAAAGAAGAATGAGCTGTTAGGGACACTACTGAGTTCCATGGAGTACACACTTCGACGCAAAGAAGAGGAAGAACGAGATATGGCAGTACTGCTAAATGGCTTCCGTCGCAAGCTAGCAGACAAAGTTGTTGATCCTCATTTGATTGCCCTTTTAAACGCGACAATGTTGAACAATCCCGACAAGTTCTACATTAGCGATGATGAAGGCACCAAGTCTGCACTTCTTGAGCGCAATGGGCCTCTTTCACGTTACTTGCAGTCCCTGCGTGATTGCGATCCGGATGTGTATGAGCAGTTACTCGCGTACCTGCAGCACCCGTTGGCAGGATCAACAAATGATCCTATATATGACAAACTTATGCTGCTTGCGCGAGATGAGGGTGAAACTGCCGAAAATTTCTCCTTCCTGAAGAAAACCTTGCCTATTCTCCTGTCATCTGTGAACTTTATGAATGCCGCCAGTGGTGTTGAGACTGGTGATTTCCACCCCACACCAAGTGGCACCATTACAGCGAAGCAAATGGATGAAACCCCTGGAAATGCCCTTAACACCGTTGTTGGTTCCATTGTGGATGCAACTACGAGAAATTCTTCAGAAAACAAACCTTCTGTTGAGGATCCACTCTTCGGTGTGCTCAAAAATCTCCAACTGTTCGGCGACATAAACATTCTCACTGGGCAAACGAATCCTTCCGCTAACGACGAAGCCTACCTAAAACAAGTACGCAATACGTTTGAATTTATTCTACAAACACGAAGTAGTCTTGTTAAACAGTTGGCACTCCTTTCAAAACGTGTGGCTAAAGGACTTCAAGTAGTTACAGCGCTTGCCAGTAAGAACACAAGGGATGGCATAACACAAGGGGGGAGGCCGGTTTCTTTTAATGCCAGCGGCGGTACGAGCAGTAGAGGAAATAGTTTGGGCGCCGTTGCAGTTGGTATTTTGGAAGAGTTAAATAGTGTGGTAACAGTTATTGTGTCATCGTTCCTCACACTCAATGAAAAGCAGCGTGTGGGGGTTGGCACACAGTTTTGAGAACACTCACATACGTGGGGATTCTTATAGATTAT
>NW_027122993.1:0-139 GCF_001457755.1 Trypanosoma equiperdum | reverse complement strand
AAAAAAAAAGAAGAGATTGCTTATAGAGAGGTCATTTGTGGAAGGAAGAAACTCACGGAGTTTGGGTTAATAAACAAATAGTAATAATAGAGCAATGAAAACATATGCATACATTTATTGTGTACTTTAGTTTTTTTTT
>NW_027124383.1:2454-2932 GCF_001457755.1 Trypanosoma equiperdum | reverse complement strand
GAAGCCACATATTCGTTGTGTTAGACGTGGATTCACGCTAAACGCCCTGAGCAGAGAATGGTACGTTCACATTCCCCTCCCTCACCCTCAAAAATAATGTACTGACATACAATTCGGCAACGCCACTCTGGCATGGACAGTTACTTTTCTCATTTTGGAGAAAGTTACCTTCTTATCAACACCCTGGTTGCGCTGGCCACCTCAACGTGGTGCCAGGGTCCAGTACCCCGTGTCATCCGGGAAAGCCAGGACCCAACAGCATTCCTTTCATGACGAACACTGCTGTGCTCCGGCCACGGCATCATATAGGACAGGGATCAGCAGCGTCTTGCTGGGACACCGTCTTTTATTTGTCGGTCCCTGGGCACGTGCCAGCGTGCCATCCGCAGTATCACCTTCTCAAATAGAGCCAATGGCAAACTATCACCAGAAGAGATATTATTGTTGCGAATGGGGTTGCTCCAGCACGCGTTCTTTT
>NW_027124383.1:1599-2444 GCF_001457755.1 Trypanosoma equiperdum | reverse complement strand
TCTAGGGAATGAAAAAGCAGTTTTCCTTCAGTTGAAGCATTTTTTAGCAGTCTTCTCTAGATAAAGTTCTTCGATTACGGAAATAAATCAGATGTCGCGTAGCAACCCTCCTTAGCTCCTTCAGCTTTCACAACCAAGCCTCACCCCCATCAGTTGGCGGGAAGCTCCCCAAACCATTTCTGCTAACTCAGGGTGTGCAAACGGTTAAAATGGTCAGTTATCGGCTCGTGGAATGTTCACTGCCTGGCCCGTCCGTGCGTTTTGGATCCCTTTTCTTTACATTTCCGTTAAGTGGCGCATCCGCAGGTGCTTCGACACCAGCCCGCCCATGCGCAGCCCGAGTCGAGGGTGGCGACTGACGCAGTGCGGAAACTAACTTCAAAGAAGCATATGTATATATATCTTTAATTCACAACGAGCGTTGTGTGAGGTTTCTCTATTTACATTCGCCGAACAGTCTCAAGATATACCCACCGCTCGTCCTTTTTACAAAGTTTTCATCGGTGTCTATTTTCAGTTGCGATCAGCCCTCTGTTTTTGCAGGCAGTGCGATGCCTTTGTTTTCAGCAGCCTTTTGGACATCCTCGTCACGAACGGCAAGTGTATTGGTGCCCTTGAGTTCATCAGTTCCCTTACTCAAGCTTTTTAAGCTATCGACGGGGTTCGAGTGGCACGTAGTTTCTGAAAACTTAGCCGTTCCACTCCCTTTCCCCCGAAAAAATCGTGCAACACGAAACTCACAGTGCGCTGAGCCTTCCATGTTGCTCCGTACCGCCGCACCGAAGGCGATCCGCCTTTTGAATGCTGTTGGAGGTCTTCGCCACTTTCCATTTGGTAGCGTCGCG
>NW_027124383.1:1426-1589 GCF_001457755.1 Trypanosoma equiperdum | reverse complement strand
GGTCTTCACCGTTTTCGAGTGGGTCGCACCGCATCCTTTAATGTCGGTAATAGCGGGGAGGAGGCGCTAACTTCCACTTAATATGCCAGGTTAGGGCTCTATCAAAGGTAAGTGAGGAACTACGCTCAGGCTACGAATGCGGTATCAGGCTCGCAACCTTAAC
>NW_027124383.1:556-1416 GCF_001457755.1 Trypanosoma equiperdum | reverse complement strand
TGCCAGGCTTTCAACCTTAACTCTCAGGTACGTAGAAGCGCTGGTTACGTTAGTGTGAGTACGCATCTGCCCTAATAATTGTTGGGCACTCGATCTAGTTCACTTGCCCCCAACCCTTCCGTGCTTGCGTCAGGGGTTGTCCGAAAGCGTTCTGAGGTCACTGAGGGCGACTTGCTGCTTGCGGGCACCAATGTAGAGGTCATGTCCTCCAAAGGTTTCGCCGCCTTCTGACCCCCGAATATCTCCGTGCTGTGCCGAACGAGCGTCGACACTCCGTGAGCTTTCATTTTAGAATAGCGAGCGTTAATGGGTTCTTGGCCATATCGGGCGGGAGGCGTATTTTCCTTAAACTCCATCCGTTTCTACTTTGGGGGGAAAGAGAGTTGCATTGTTGCGGCGGAGCGCGTTGACGATTAGTGATGTCTATTTATCTGAGGCATCGCCTGAAGTCGCGAAGGAGCGGCGAATGTTTTTTCCTTGGCATCCTAGCTAAGATTCGAAAGTTTTGACAGGCACCAGACGCGGGTTAAGGCTTGCACGTGCATAAGCTTCGCGGAAAAATCGGGCTTCGACATTTCACTGCAAACTGACAGGCAAGCGGCGCGCAAATTTACTTTGTTTTTGCTGCACTAAAAACTAGACATTGGCGATGCAGTGTCGTATTCGGGAGCGCTGTTTGAACTTATAAGTACCCATGTGAAGGTGGTTGTGTGCCAACAGTTCCCCTCTTGCGATGTATTGAGCCCGCTGTTTTTGAAACTAGATAGGTTGTTGTTTCACACTGAATTTCCGGTGTGTTGTTTTGGATTCTGTTTGCGATGACCCCAACCGCTGCCACAACAGGTAAGATTCTGCTGCTC
>NW_027124383.1:0-546 GCF_001457755.1 Trypanosoma equiperdum | reverse complement strand
TAACTTTCTTTACTTGCACCTGCGCATTGGTGGTTGGAAATGTGTGCATAGTGTCACGTGTTAATCGTATCTCCACTGTTCAAGGTTATTTGAGTACAGGAATGTTGCAGATAACTGTTTGTGTGGATGAAAATCAGCACGCGGATATTCATATTTATGGTTACAAAGATACAGCACATACAGGAAATAATTAGAAACATCAAACCTCAAATGCATGAAATTGTCACATCGCATTACTGTGATGGGTTTGTGACTGCATGGTTAAAAAAAAAGGGCTTATACAACCAACCAAAAGTAGTGGAGTGAACACTGCGCTGTATGTGTGCTCGTGAAGGAAGGAATACATTTATTCATTTACCATGCCACCGCGGAGCACAGAAAATCTACCCCAAAAAGGCAAAAGAAATAGCACCCACCTAACTATGTCTGATTATTCCAAGGAAAGAAACTGCCGTCGAAGTGATTTGAACAGCTGTGGACGTCATTTTAACAACTGCGCACGCAATAGTTATAATGAGAGCAGTAATAATAATAATAATAATAATA
>NW_027124382.1:0-1683 GCF_001457755.1 Trypanosoma equiperdum | reverse complement strand
ACTCCTGTTGCTCAGTATCCGAGGCGACCTTGGTTTGATGGGTGCGTCGGAGAATGTTGTGTCCCTGAAGTAAAGGTCCTGTCCCCTTATTTTTCTCGTTGGATTCGGAACCTTCCACAGTAAAGTGGTCCACTTCCCCACTGTTTCTACATGAGCGCTGTTAAATTTACTGACTTGTTTAGCACAGCCACCCATGGCCCTAAATACCTAGTGGTGCTGTGAGGAAATTCCATGGGGTCCGCATGTTTTCCCATCTTGGCCAGAATGCGTGAGTCGAGGTCGTTTTCTATCACCGCTACGGTTGCATGATGTAGAGACCCCCTTTTTTATAGAATGTACCGTTATTTCGTAAGGTTTCAGAATGTTTTTCACGTCCCTTGTGCTGATGGTGGTTATTTTTTCTTCATCCACCATCAACCTTACGACTTTCTTCAACTTTTTGGCGTCTTCGCCCGCGATGACCACATATCTCGCTGCTCTGTGGGGATCTAACTTGGATGTCTTTGGGAGGGTCACCCAGTCGACGATTAGTGCTTCCTCATCCTGAGGATGAGCGACAAAATTTTCCTTTTGCCGCGAAGCAATCTCTCCCCAACGACTGGCAGTGATCCAAGCCAGACGCATGGCCACTCGATCTCTTTCCAGTTCCTTTGTGTCGCTTATCATATCCAGCTCCCACATCTGAATGGGGCGTGCCTGCTTTATTGGTGTTTCCTCCACTTTTCTCTGCAAATATACCAAAAACATTCTTGCTAGTGCCTTTTCCGCTACCGGCATCACAAAAGAGTTCTTGTATACTGCACGGCGCTGCTTTTGTCCAGTTGCAAGCTCACAATGAAGACGGGAACATTCTCTTGGCTTGGATCCACGTTGTGTTTTGCCACAAACTCGCAGAATCTCCTGAGAATTGATCCCCGCTGCTCCCAAGTTGACTCTGTTCACATGGCCATTTCGATGCGATTCGATTATAAAGCCCACGCCACCATAACCGGATCGTGAGTTGGTGGTTTTATAATGATAAATTCGTTTACAGATGTTTTCATAGGGCACAAAACTTTGGATACAGTTTCTCTTGCTGGCTCTATTCCCTCTGTGTCCTCTGTGTCCTCCTCTACCATCAGACCTTTATCCGGCAAAATTTTCCGTGACGTTTCTCCTTTCATTGCCACCCACTTGGGAGGTCCTTGGCTCGTAACCCTGACCTCCTTAACGAAACATGACGTACTGTAGTGCCACAACTTCCCACATCGGAAGCATCGCATTCTGCTAACTTGGGAAGTCGGTTTTTGAACTTTTGGGTATGCTTGATGGTATGGATCCTCATTCCTCCTTGGATCACGTAGTGCCTTTGCTAACGCTTGCACTCGCACCCCCGGGTGGGCTCTCGCCGTTTGCAAGACTCGAAGATAAGTGTGAATCGACCTCCCGACTTTTATCCCACTTTGTGAGGGGTCTTCTGCTCCAATTGCACTTATCCACGCCACAAATTGCTCCCAGACGCATTGTAACCCGTGATCCGATTTTTGTGGTAATGGGAACAATTCTTTGTACGCAGTTAAAAAACTGTTCCGGTGATGTCTCTGTCATGTATTCGATTTCCCCTTCAAACGTCCGCATATTTTCTTCAGGGCGAAAACCCTTGTCCACAAAGTTATTTTTTAACCGCTGAATGCCTCTGATTCC
>NW_027123631.1:75810-75939 GCF_001457755.1 Trypanosoma equiperdum | reverse complement strand
CGCCGGCATCTGAGATACCTTTTTCTTTTTTTAAAAACAAGAAAAGGAACAGCAACAACAACAACAACCACAAAAAGGCAGCAACGTATCGCGGGTTAAGTCACCGGCAGAGGTTGTCGAAGCAAGAGG
>NW_027123631.1:73967-75800 GCF_001457755.1 Trypanosoma equiperdum | reverse complement strand
GATGTCGCGTAACTCCTTCTGCAAGCGACGCACACCGGATGCCGCTGGCGGCGCCGGCATCTGAGATACCTTTTTCTTTTTTTTTTTTTTAAAACAAGAAAAAGAACAGCAACAACAACAACAACCACAAAAAGGCAGCAATGTATCGCGGGTTAAGTCACCGGCAGAGGTAGTCAAAGCAAGAGAATCCGCTCTTACACGCATACACGGCTTAGCTTCACAAGGGAAGTGCAATTTGACGAGCACACATGCGAACTCAGTCGGAGCAATATATGACCGACATGATCGCCACACCTTTCGTTACATTTCAGCAGCAGCTCTACGACAACTTTTGTTCAGCATTGCTAAAACTCACATGCAACCAACCACCAACATATGCGCACAAGATATACCGCAACTCCTCGCAACCGAATAAGCGCATCAATTTCAGCGTTTGTTCAACTCGCCGCATTACCCTCAAGGCTGTTTATTTGCCGTGTAAATTCAGGCACCCTCCGTATCTGCTTATGTAGAGGCAATGCGCCTCTCCATTCAATTAAGTTAACTTTAATCAAATTGGTGGTTCAAACCATCGTCCAAACCACAACGGCCTGCTGCGCGCTCCAAATGAATTGCGCTTATGTTAACTGTCACTGCCTTTATTGGATTGAAGAACGGCGTCAAGAATCCCGCGCCAAGCAGGCGGGGTGGAGCCGTGACTGTTGTTGTTGTTGTTATTGTCATCGTCATCATCATCATCATCATCCTTAGGGAAAACGAGTGGAACGGCGGGAACACCTCTTGGCATGTGATCCACCTTTTCTATGCGTGGCGGTGTGTAACGTACCGTAAGTTTTGGGAGTCCCAACTCCTCTGGGAAGTGAAGGGTACACAGTTCTATTTCATTCCCGCTGCTGCTTATCACAACTTGATTTGTTTTTTCATTACCACATGGAACGAAAACAATATTTTCCTCATTTTTGTTGCCGGAACCATCGGGTTGCGCGGCAGAAGTTTTGTTGGCATCGGCAGGCCGGAACTCCAATCCGGCTCTCGGAACTTGACGGAACGCTGCTGAATAAAATGTTGGGTTCCGGCCGCTTTGCTTTGCGAAAAGCGAAGATGATTTACACTCGAATGAGATGTGATTCCGGGAGATGTACTTGTCGTTAAGTTGCTGTCCAGGAGGAAGTTCCTTTCCGCGGCCGAAGCGAAAAGAGACATTCGGTTTATCAATTTTAACGATGACGCCATCGCTTCGTTCAATTGTCCAGCTTCCTGTGGTACTCATTCCAACCTTTTATTGACGGATATGTGTGTGAAGTTAAATAAAGAGGTGAGGTAAAGGACGTAAAGGCATCACTGTTTTCAGCCTCATGTTATTGTGAATGTGCCATACTCACGGATTGCATGTGCAAAAGAAAGCAAAACACAAAAACAAGCAACATCAATCAATAAAATCCCCCCTGGGAACAGCCACGTTCCCCAAAGCAGAAGGTTAAAATGTGCTTCGTCCTGTTTGCCTTTCTTCTTTTATGCGGACGACAAAGCAAAACAGAACAAGTGAGTAAAAATAAGGAAAACAACAACAACAAAGGGAGCGAGCACCAAATCTCGCATGGATTTTACGCAAGGATTTTTTTCTCTCACGGCCGAATGGTGGCAACTCCACAACAACAACAACAACAACAAAAAAGAAACGACAGA
This sequence comes from Trypanosoma equiperdum, assembly GCF_001457755.1. Lineage (NCBI taxonomy): Eukaryota > Euglenozoa > Kinetoplastea > Trypanosomatida > Trypanosomatidae > Trypanosoma > Trypanosoma equiperdum. The sequence continues at coordinate 74,114 of NW_027123631.1, read as the reverse complement.
CTTAAGTGCGGTAACTACTGCAAAGACATGAAACCATTCCCCACCAGTGAGACTATAATCCCTTATTCACGTGAACTCACTGACAGAAAAAAAAGAGAGAAAAAAAAAAGAAAACACAAGCATCACAAAAGCGATGAATATACAAAG
>NW_027123631.1:59017-73949 GCF_001457755.1 Trypanosoma equiperdum | reverse complement strand
AAAAAAAAAAAAAGGAGAATCAGGGGCTAAAACGGAATTTCATGACAAATTCGAGTGGTGTTTACATTCTACGAAATCCGTTCCCAGATGTGTTTCTCCGAAGTAAAGGAATATGTTTCCTCCTTCCTTTTATTCTTTCCTTCACCAGACTGAATTAAATGTTGGGCAGAACTGTGCGGTTCACTTCCTCACGTCGTGTTATCAACGTTAATAACAATATTATTATTACTGTTGCCAATACTATTATTATTATTAATAATTTTCTTTTTGATGAGTTGGACGTGTGTTGAAGGGTTTGTGCGATGGCCTCTTCGTGTTGACGCAAAACACACACATTCCAGAAAACAAAACAAAACAACTCAGCAGGTTTGAAGCGCATTACTTCCGCCCGACTGTAAAATTGGAATGATAAATAAAAGAAGAAAAAAGAAATATGAGGTGGGTGTTATGACTACAAATGGGCATAATCGCACGTGCGTGTTGAATTGAATTTCACAACGGCGGCTGCCGAAAAGCATGTTGCCGTGCGGATAAAAATGAAGCATTAACAACAGGTGAATCAGAAAAAAAAAAGTGTTGAAGAACAGGTGAAGGAAAGCGATTAGGTAGATTAATACAACAGAGAGAGACAAATGAACAAGTCAACAGCGAAGAAAAAAAAATTATGAAATTATTCAACACACGCGCTTGTGCTCATTTATTTTATTTTCAACACCTCCCTCTCACCTTGCACATATCCCATTAATCAACTCCCATTGGTGCATATTTTCTCCTCCCTCTGTTTTCTTTTCTTCTACTTGCCCTTCATTCCTCTCCTCCCCATTGAAAGGTCAACGACGGAAACAAAAAAGAAAAAACAAAACAAAACAAAACAAAGGGAGCCTAATACGAACACAAATCCAGTTCCATGTTTGTCTTGAATGTGACGTATCGGGAGGTTACAAAACTGAGCCCATGGAGGGAAATCGTGAGCGAATTGACCCGCATGACCGCCATAGCGCTCCAACGAGAAATTCCATGGCATGGCAAAGTTCCCGTGTAGTTGCCAGACACTCTATGCGATGTTGCTCCCCAACATTACCACCAATCATGGGAAATATATCGTGCGAGGATATGATATTCCCAACGTGTTTGTTAATACTCCGCAAATCCACGTTGAACTTTTTTCGCGCTAATGTTATTCCCGGAGCTCCAAAACCCACAGCTTGAATTCCCATCTTGGCTCCAACAATTGAGGCAACGGCACCACCTAATGAGTGGCCCGTCAAGATAACATGCTTCGGCCTCTTTGACCTACTGCCAATGTAGCGGATGTGATTATAAACGTCTGCAAAAAAGTCACGGCGATAGTTATTACTCACGCACTGGAGTTTGTTATTTTTATCATCTGCTTTACTCTCTGCAATGAGGGATTCCCAAGTCCCGTACTGGAAGTTTCCATCCGACCGGAGTGAAGCCAGTCCAATCAAGTCTGCGATTAGGTGCGAGGGTAAAATTCCTGCCCCAGGAACGAAATTAGATAAGAGATGATACAAAACAACCTCAAAAAACATGTTGAAGTCGATAAGGAAATCAATAGCCGATGTCATATCGGTTCCGCGAATGGCAACCACGGAGAGATCGTGTTTGGCACTATAAAAGTCGAAATAACCATTCCATTCTGTGGGCTTCGTGGAAGAATCCACGGCTACGCAATCCATTCCATGACGCTCGCGCATGATCCAGTCTGTCTCCATGTGTGTATTCATAAAATGCAGCATTTGACGCACTTCCTCTTCAGTTGAAAGGTATGTGGCCAGCGCAAGTAATGAAACTTCCCATACTGAAGCGCCATGGAACTCTCGTGCGCACAGCGACGCATACCAATCCGTATTAAACGCCGTTGTATTGCCCCATTGAAATGCGGCGTGTGCAGGCGTCATGGCGGAGGTAACAGGTGGCGACAATGGATTTGCACTTGCATTTCTAGAGAGTAAATGCATGCGCACCACAATATGATCGATAGTCAAAATTTCGCCCCCCTCCGATATCCGTAAGCGGACGGGCCATTTACGTAATTCTGGAAAAGCTGCCTGAAGTATTACACCTGCCACAAGTAGGGCGAAGAAAGTTAAGAGGATTGACGTAATCGTACGAAGCAGCAGCCGGCCCGTCCGAAAATGCTTACCACCCAAATAGTTCGGTTTCTGTGCGTGTAACACCCTCGGAAATGCGTACGCGAGGAAAACTGCCTTTTTGGAAAGACTCCTCGACTCACCGATTCGTTCGATCACCACACGTTGCAGTGGTATTTCCTTTCCATCCGATATTAACCGCATCCGTTCCATATCTCCTGATACACCAAGGCTTACGGTGTTCAGGTGCCGTGATTTGTTTTCGTGCGCCTCTTCCAGCACTTTAGCGAGATCTGGCGGCGCTACGGTTCCGTCATCTTCCCGTTTCCAAAGCACGGAACCGGCTTCTGTCACCTCAAATTCCCTCGCAATGTCTATAGAGCGGTATATTAGAAGAACGCTGACTCCCACAAGCAAACACACCGTCATCCAGTGGTGCCTAAAGTAATACATGGAATAAAGCAGCACTCCTTCGTAAGGTAGGATAAAGGCAATTGTGTGGGGCACGGCCGCACGGTGGTGGGACAACCACCGCACCGAGCGGTGAAAGTTAACCGCTACGATTGAAATTGAAAGCACTGCGTGCACCATAACGTGAGGTATGAGTAAATACATCAAAGTCTCCAGCAGCATGGATAGCGCCCGCAATGGACCATCATGATATGTTGTGAACACGCCGAGCGCAATCACCATATAACCCGTGGCGTACCGGATATAGAAAACACGTTTCCGCCACCATGTATCGAAGAAATATTCCAGAAATGATCCATCCTTTCCATCCGCTGTGTCTTTTTTTGAGTTGAGTAACCGCAACCCCGGCGGCGAACAAGTAAATGCCGACACTACAACGAATGTTAAGTCAATAAAAATGATTAACCACACATTTAATGCCACATTGCCCTCGCGGTCTGGCCATGCGACGAGCAAGTCGGTATGAAAACCTGAAAGCACAAGTGTACCAAGAAGGAAAAGCACCACAAGAAAGGTACAACATCGCCAGCGGTCCTCCATCATGAAACGCAGGCGCGCTGCCAAAAGTGGATAATCCCGCTGCTCATACGTACACCAACTATCCACCATGCTTTCCATGAAGCAGTTGAGTGCCTTATGACCTAAAGTGGCCACTGCAATACTTAGCGTGGTGAAGGGTAACATGCAAATAATTATTTGATAGAGCCCAAGTGCAAGTGTTACGATGCGTGAGGCATCATATGGCTGTTTTTCCATTTCCTGCGCAACCGGAGTAACGAGCACCCAAACAATACGTGCCAATGCGCTATGAGTGATGGCCACAACTAATGCCACAGGAGGTAAATAATATAACGCAAAGATGCAGCGTAGCAGCGGATCGAAGCACATGACAAGTTCATTAGGAAGACAAACATGCCACATGGCGGTTTGAAATGTGTTCCATACGTCTCGTACCTTCCCAATATCCAAACGACGGCGCTCTCGCGTTTCATTCAAACTTGAAACTGTTTTTTTTTTCCCCATAGTTTTAGTGTCTCCCTGCATCCTTTCTTTTTTTTTTTTTTTGAAAAAAAGAAAGTTTCCTCTTTGTTTAAAAGATAACTAATTATTTGTTTTCCCCACCCACCCAGAAGATTCCTCCCCCCTACGTTGGGATAACAGGACTTACTGATCTACGGGTGAAGGTTGGCACCTACGTGACCTTAACGCGGCAAAAAATAAAATAAAATAAAAAAAAATAAGTAAATAATAGCAGAAGTCGACGTTGAAACAAGAAAATGAAGATGTCGGAACAGTTACCGAAAACTACGAGGAAATAATGCCTGAGCACTCAAACATGCATAAAAAACAAAATAAAACAAAATCAACATGCGACAACGCTGTAGCGACTGAGACAAACCAAATCATACAGACGCCCACACAAATAATTGCAACTTGTGCTCTCCAGGCAGCTGTCCCTCCCTCCCTCTTTTCTCTTCTCTTTTTTTTTTTTTCTTCTTTTGTCTACGCCTTTCCGTAACATGAGAAAAAAGCAGTAGCTAAAACGGAACGAAACAAACAGAAGCAGGCCACTTATTTAGCGTCCCACTCGTTTATTCTCTTCATTCGATTGTTTTTATCGTTTTTCTTATTTATTTGAAAACGTAGTGAACTCCTTTCTTTTTTTCCGCTGTATTATATTTGACCCCCTTTCTATGATCCATGCGATATTTACTGCCCGGAGAGAAAAGAAGAGGAGAGGAAAAAAAAAAAGGGTGCGAATCCGCGTAAGGTCAAATAAGCACAAGTGAAATTCAGGTGTGGGTTGGACAATCTACTCCAGCTCACCACCAAAACAAAAACGCACACGTAAATAAAGATAAGCAAATATACATATATTACTTAGCTATTTTTATTTCATGTTTTCACCCATAGGCCCACGGATGTTTGGACGACATGCTTAGAACTGATACTGGGTGAGATGAAGCTAACCAAACAACATTTCCCCTTTGAAGTTTACAACGCCAACTTAAAACTTCAACCGTAATAACAATAACCATAACAACAACAACATTAAAAGAACAAATACCCTTTAAGTTGACCATCTGCTCTGCCATAACCCTCTTCGGCCACTTCGTATCTTATATTTTTGTTACGTGTTGTTAAGTAATGACTAGTTTGTTAAATGAAAAGACTTTCTGTACCGTCACACGCCATGCACGATATGAAAACAAAATGAAAGAAGAATAACAAGGCCGAAAATGCAAACCACACCACACACACACACACACACACACACACACAAACAACACACACACACACACACACACACACACACAACGGAAAAACAAAAAGAAAGGAAGGAAAAAGTAAAAATGAAAAGGAAACTGGCTGCGGGAAGTGAAACATGCACACTGAACGGTACAGAAAAAGAGAAAGAGAAAAACAAGCCAAACAAGAAATAGACACAACAACAATCGGATGAATGATTGCAAAAAAAGAAAAAAAAGTGATAACAACAACAATAATAATAAGGAGGGATCATGAAATTATGGTTGTAATGTAGATGATATGAGGAAATAAATTAAAAAAAAGAAGCAAACACTAACTGAACACCAACACACGGCGAGAAGCACATCGGAGGACTTCATTCATTCATTCATTCATTCAATTCATTCATTCGCTTTCTTTTCTCGTTTCCCCCCTTCTTCTTTTTCTATATTATTATTAATATTATTTCCTTGATGCTTTCCTACATCCTTGATGCCCGCTTGGAACTCATTTGGATTTTTTTATAGACGTTAACCATGTGATTTCGCGCCTCTCGCTCTTCCTCCTCTTTTACTTCTATGAGGGGGCGCAGTAACTTCTTCAACTGCTCCGTCACTGGCTGCAATTGCGTTTCCAGACCATTTGGTGGTATTGGAAGGATGTACACGAGGTCCTTTTCTTCGGTACGCGACTTGAGACCAATGAATTCCATAATGCTGGTGAAGGCACTCTTCAGCGCAACACTTCCACAGGATTGTATATGCACAACAAGTCGCTTCTCATTGCATAGTTCCAAGGCCCATTTCTGACATGCCAACAACAGTGGTCTCCTACGAAGCAGATGTTCTACATGTGTTTCAGCAACGGCAGCCACTGCAACGCTGACAACATATAGGGACTCTACAAATGGATAGAGGATACCGGTAATGAATCGAAACCGGCGTGTGAAGTGAATCACGATATCTTCGCTGTCATGCAAGCGGGGTTCACTCGCAACCGCATATGTGCCACCTTTTTTCACCTTGTTGGTGCTTTCGGCGGAACCGCCTCCTTCTAAAGTAGCTGTCCCATCGTTGTGGATGTCATCGTGAGCGAGTAGCCGTGTTACAGCATATTTGAACCATGATGCATATGTATATGGGCACCAAGGAAGGTAGTCCTGAAACTCCCCTGCGAGCAACGTGCGCAGCAGCTCACATTCACGCTTCAAGAGATCAGTTGACACACGCGCTGTTTTTTTGTTGTCGCTGAGCTCCCCTGACGCACGCGCTACTAACGCCACAACGCCTTCGTCCACAAACACATGGATTAACTGGTTGCTGCAGATGGCCACGCCCAATGGAGCCCTGCTGTCTTGGCGCATAGCCACCCATGTCTCACCAGCTTCAACCCGCGTCTCTACAAACTCCGCAAGATGAAAGAGAGCCATGCGAGAAAGTTCCTCACCGTTACTATTTACACAATCTTCACTGACGTGAGCTCTTCTCCTAATAATGTGGTCACGGAGCCACAACATCTTAGCTTGCGCCTCCCGAAGTGACATGCACCCTGCCGGAGGGGAAAGGGTTCCGAGAACTGCAGCGAGCAATGCCGTTGGCGTAATGATTGTATTGTCTTGTAGAGTGTGCGTTACGTGCCACGCGATGTTCGTTAAAACCTGCTTAGGGATATGGGACGGACTACGTGCTCCCTCGCCATCGCTACTTTTGTTAGGCGCTGCGGCTGTAACTCCTCCTGTTACCGGCTCAAACCCCTCGGGGCATTGGCTTGGATTGTGGCAGAAGGATCGCAATGAGAGGGGTTCGGCAACATGGACATGAATCTTCCCATGCCTCCTGCTGAGCACGGAACTTGCACGCACAAGGTTTCCAACACTCTCCCTTGGTTTTGACAACCCGAGCTGCTCCGCCGCATACAACTTCGTTTCTAGTAGTTCATCATAAGACAAACTGACTGGAAGGATGCAAACGTCATCGATAGCCTCTTGTGCGTTAACCAAGGTGTCGGCAATGAACTTTAGGACCCCGAGCATGGGGCGTTGCGTTTTGCCCGTGCGGCTTCGAGTTCCTTCAATGAAGAATTCGATCATTTGCTTTCGAAGGACAAGGTTGTGAATGTACTCTTTGAAGAGTGCAGTGTACAGGGGATCGTCGCGGAATGTCCGCCGTATGAAAAAGGCGCCGCTACCACGCATCAATTTAGTTATCTGGCCCATTCGAAGGAAATCATCACCTGCACATACGTGCGGTAGGGTCAGACCCATCACCAGGAGCAAATAGGTCATTATGATGAAATCTATATATGACCTGTGTGCTGGTAGCAACATGACATGGGTCCTCGGTTGCGTAGTTGCAGCATGGAGCCGTTCGAAGGCGGAGGCGTTCAGGCTCACTCTGTCGAAGAGCCTGAACAGCGCCTTCCGCACCATAAGGCCGAAGACGCGGACATTGAGCTGATTCAGATTATCACCCATACCGCGCAAGATTGCTGTCGCCCGCCTCAAGACATCTTCCTCCGTTACGCCCTCTGCTTTTGCAGTTTTCTTAACCACCTGAATTATACTTGGGCGCTGAAGTATACACGCCAATGACTCTTCTGTGAGCCCGGGTTCTGCCGCTACAAGCACCCCGTTCGGCCGTAAACCTGAGCGCTGTGCCCACCGAACGCTTTCTGGGAAGAATCGAGTGAGGAGACAGTTCCGCGGAGCCCGCTGCGGGCCGTAAAATATGATGTCGTTATGATACAAAGGAAGAGGCGGAGGGACCACAGTTGGATGCCCTGCGATCTGGCGTGCCGCATGCTCCAGCACGGATTGGGCAATAACCTTCACAAAAACATCCCACCTTATGCAACTCAACGAGATGTACGGGTAGAGAGGCCGTAACGCGGCATCTTGTTCTACAGCCCGAAGCAAGTCACTGTAAAACCCCGCCGTGTTGGGCTTCCCCTGCTTGTTCACCCGCTCGCCATCATGTTGCCCTGTTGGCTCAGAGTGTTGAGTCAACTTTACCATATTGTGGATGCGCGTGTCAATGTTCGTTAATGTCCCACAAACCTTCCTAGCTACATTTGAATGGGGATAGTGCTCCATCAACTGCTTCCGGCGCCGCGCCGCGGCATTATCATAGTAGCACCGAAAAGGCATCATTGTCGATGTGCCATAGTTCACCCAATTCATAAAGTCTGCATTCAGCTGCAGCGCTGGCGAGGTATCAAACAGCCAACGTAACTGGGATTCCTTCAGTGCGAGAAGACCCACACGACCATAATAATCCATCAGGTATTGAGCAAACATGCCCCACACGAAAGCGCTGTCACTGGGAGAGCCTATAATAATAGTGGCGCTCGTACCCCCACAGACTGCTGCAGGACCCCCTTTCAAACGCTGCAGGAATGCAATCAGAGCAGTACTGATAGCAGCATCAAGGGGCATAACACATACGGGGTCCATAAAACCGAACGGAAGTCGCTTTACCGTTCCCAGAGCCACGCCGAGCGCAACACACTCCAGAACCCCGCATACGACATCGCATTCCCGCACGACCGAAGCAGCAAGCTGGTGGTTGAAGGCCGGGGGAGCGAAACTTGGCACAATGCACGAGAGGACGCACCAATTGCTGAGATGCCGAGCAGTTTCGCAGACTGAGTTTCGTGTGGATTCGTCTGCCAGAATAATAAGCCGAGGAACGCCACACGGTCCTGTGAGGACACCCGATGCGCCAATGCCGAAGCTGGTGGCACCAAACATGTTGGAAAGGGAACGAAGAGCAAGATGGGCGGCGTCCTTTTCACCACTCCACGCCGACACATACACAAACAAGTCATCTTCCACGCTTGGTGCAAAAGTCTGCGCTCGCGGATTGCTGGCCGCATCCGCGGTAAAAAAGATACGACTGGCAATGTTACGGCCGTCAGCTAAATCCCGACACACTGCAGATAACGAGGAAAGTGACGAGCACGAGGTGCCGTCCGGTGCAACACCTGCCTCGGCCGGAATGAGGACGCGCGGGCTATCCAGTTTACTGGCAACAACAACGTTTCCACGCTTCTCACACCACCCATTGGAGAGTGCCGAAAGACATGGCAGCGTTGCGCATGTTACGGCCGTTACCGCGTTGAGCCACGGTGATCCATAGTCAGAAAGAATAACAATGCGTCGGAAGGGCACATTGTGGGGAATGGAGTGTGTGGCCCCGTTACCTTGTTTCATAGTGCTAGACGATGCGTTCAATATAGAAGTTGTGCTAAATAGACTTTAGGGGGCGTTGAAGCAGCAGCAGTAGCGACAGGAGAGGCGATGCGGGCTTATTTTCTCCCGTGGAGGGTGAGTGGTTAACACGAAAGCATGATGATTACCCGAAATGCACTGTTGGTCAAATAAGAAGAGGGACGTGACGGCGACAATGGTGTGTATGCACGCAGTCTGGGACAGAACTGGTTAAGAAGGCCTCCAAACACGCTGTCTCGCCACTTTCTCCTCCCGTGCTACTCGGCATCAATTTTTATCCAACACTGTCACCAGCAGAGAGACTTAAAGAAAAAAAGAGACGGACGTGGAAGCAAGTCAAAGAGAAAATCGAGGTAACGCGGCGGCATCCCAGCGTTTGATGTGGGCTTTTACGCGCGGCAGACGTCCAATACACACGCACAAGTATATATAAATGTATATTGACCTGCGGTGCACGTTTTTCCATTATCTGTCACCTACAGGACCGCACCGCATGCAGGACTTCCCGCAGGTTCAAAACGGTTCTCCTGCCTTTAATTAACCAAAACATTAAACGGGTTCACAGCTGCCTAAAAACACCAAGAAGTAACGACCCCAACGCCTGGATGTTCTCCACCCGCAGCAGACGCCGGCGATGCGCTCCACGTTTTTGTCTCGCCACTATAATGTGCGTATGTGCTTGCTTGCAGCACGGCTCCCCGAAGAGTGATGTTGAGGAGCATGCTTGTCCCTTGGAGGGAAGCAAACAGGATCATTTGGAACATCCCTTCCTCCCTTTCACACTAAAAGTTTCCCGTTTATTTTACGCCGTCTTAATTTTGTCCTTTGTGTTTGCTTGCTCGCAATCGTGTGAAAGCTACTTCGCATGTGGCATTAGAGGCCCCGCGCCCAAGGGCACCTCCGAAAACGTTAGTAGCAGACCAAAGCCATCGAAAAGGTGCCGCTGGACCGAGTGAAGTGCCACCTTGGCTGCCTGGACAGAGCCAAACGTTATTTGGAAGGCACCAGCATGAAACTTAATGTCTTCGGCATCGAAAATACCCTTAAACAACCCCTCGACAAACGCTGTTGAAAGGACGATGTTATCGCCCAGTCGAAGTGTCGTCGTAAGTCTATTCGGATCATGTGGTGCAAGCCGCACCACCATCTCTACGGGACCGTTGACTTCATCCGGTTTCACGGTATCACCGAGAATTTCCACAAAAGTCATTGAGGCAGCCCACACAGCGAAGAGCTCTGCAGAGCGATGGGTGGTGAACTGTACCCCAACGACACCGCCGTCGCGAGTAACACATTCGATTGCCCCAAAGTGTCGTGCGTAGTCGATCATCCGACTCTTGAATGACTCCATAAGTGAATCCTTCGGTATGGGTGTGGCGACTCGTACACACCTTTTGCCGTTGTACCTTTCACCCTTGCTTAAATGCTCCTGAACGTCGTCAATTCGGGACGCAAAATGGTCAGAGTACTCGCCCCAATAAGCATTCCAAGCTTCACCATCAACGTGCCGCGCCAACCCATTGGGACTCGTAGTTTCACCGCTTTCCTTTGTCCTTTGGCTTCCCTCAAGCTGCGTCGTTCCACGATAAATGGCACCTTCAGTGCTCCTTCGCATAAACGCTTTCCATGCAAAAGGCTCATCGATATTAGGCTGGCGGATCCTGTGTGCTGCCTGCGGCGTATGACGACTGTAAGAGCGGTTCATGGGGTCCAAATTCCCATGATGCTGGTAACCGCCTTGGGTTTGAGGGTAAGAGGGGGCCCCAAACCTTTCCTTATGATATGGCTGCCCTCCCACCCTCATTGGCCTGTAAGGCCTACCACTTCCCCAGCCACCGTTACCATCCCTCAATTTTGGTGGCTGAAACCCGCTAAATGCGTTCCACATCTTATCGCAGCGAAGAAAAGGAACTATTTGAATATCTCGCTATATATATATATTCGTGTGTACGTGGCGATGTGCTTATCAGGTTAACGATGACCTTTCTTAGTGTGTCCGTGCAAGCTGCTACTATTAAGATTTTACTGCCGCTTATGTGAAATCGTGTTGGTCACGCGCACCCACTGCTGCAAAAGACAAGCAGGGGCCTAGTGGCAAAAACAAAAGTAGCAAGGAGACACTTCATTAACACCAGCATATATATTAGAAGAAAAACGCTAACTAGCTGAGACAGAGGAGTATGTGTGTGTTCTTACGGAGGTTGTAAAAAAAACTTGTCATTATTTAATTTCACGTTACTTTTTGTTTTCATATCCCCTCCAGCTGAAGTGGGGAGCGTGGGTTGACGTACGGCACTAAACCAAGTGGCCGTACTACCTGCTCTTCACATCCATCCGTGGCGTTTCGGCGCATCTGTGGGTTTCACTCCTCTCCTACCCCTTCCTCCATATCGTACTCATAGTTGTACTCGTCATCGAAGTCGCAGTCGTGATTATTGCTTATGTCTTTAGCCTTAACTGCGGCCATTTTGCGCTGCTTGCGGTTAACTAGAACCTCTTCGTCACTATCCTCCTGGGCCTCCACCTCAACCTCCTTCTTTGATGATGCGGGTTGTTGTGACTGCTGCTGAGCTCCCTGGCGCCGTTTGGCTTTCTTTTTCCCCCGTTTGTTCTTGTCGTCATCGTCGTGGTCATCCAGCGCGCAAGGATTATCAAGACCCAGTTTGCTTAGCGCCGTCTTCACATCGGAGATCTCCTTATCATCCACAACCCCCGGCCCTGTCGATGACAAATCAGCTGTGAGTGGCGTGCCTTGTTCTTCCTGTGGTGTGTCATCATTCTTCTGGAGTGAATATTTTGCGTTCTTCTGCTTCCGGCCACTCTTTCCCCCTTTCTTTCCTCCTTTGTTGTTGTTGTTCAGACATTGTGTGGGATTACTGCTGCTACCGGTTTGATGGCTACCGCCTCCGCCACCTACCGACTTATCAGCAGCGTTCGTGTGAGCGTTAGCCCGAGCTATCAAATCTGCATCCATCACATCCACTTCACCTACATCCATCGCCACACTGTCTATCATGTGCACCGTCGCACCATGTGGTAACTCGTCCTTGACAAAAATTTCAAGATCTCGAAAAAGATGTGGCTGTAAGAGGATGAGCAGAGAATATTTCCCCGCTCCATGAACCGTTTCATCTTGGCAGGTCTCCCCCGGTTCCTCAAGTATGGTCGCTCTATTGCTTTCACACCATTCCGTCACCTTCTTCAGAGATTGCTCGTCCACTGTTGTGCACCGGAGTTTCATTGGAGCTCGTGCGATCGGTATGATCTGTGCGTCCATAAGCCTATGAATGAGCGCAAGTGCTTGTTTTTTCGCCGGTTGATCCAACCTCACTGCGGCACCTATGGAGCGCAGAGCCTGCTCAATGACCTGTGCGGGGAAGGGCCGCTGTGTAACTTCATTCACGCACTTCTGCGATATGATCAGTGCTATATCTGTGAACATTTGATTCACTTCAACTTCACGTTCGTGTTGCGCCACCTGAAGTTCGCCATGGACGAGGATGTACTTGAGTGCATCCTCTTCCGTGGTTCCTTTGCCAAACACCGCTTGGATATCTTTTTCAGAAGCGAAGAGACCACGTGAAATATTGGTAAAAACGCGGTCGATCTGAAGAACTTCATCTAACCGCGTTTCAACCCCATTACGGTACGATATCACCTTGTTTTTGTAACAGGCAATTTCCAGCTTATGACCATTTTTTGTATATCGCACTGCAGCAACGTTTGTGTGGCGCCGTTGCGACAGCGGGACCTGCATGCGCGCGCTCATGGTCGACTATATTTAGTTTCCGGTATCCTGTTTACCGTTTAGCGGCCTCCTGCTTTGGCACCCGCACGTATCGAAATGGTGAGAGGAACCCCCTAAACGGATGAAGGGACGCTGTTTTTAGTTGTGGAAATAATAATACACACTCTCCAAGACTTCCCCCTCCCTATGACCGCTTCCTGTCTTCTCTACTGCTGGCTCGCTAGCTGGCTACGGGAAGTTGGAATCGAGGCGGGATCGTACCTTTAAGAAAGAGTTGACTGTAAAAGGAGGCTTCACGCACGAGAAGGGACGCAAGAGTAGGGAAAAGAAGAGGCATTCAGAGTTTGTCATCGCGCGATTAGACAGGCACGAAAGTGGTATCGCAATGGGGAACAGGCAGATGGAACCGTGTGTGCGCGCTGAAAACGCACACGCATAGGGCTGCGCGTCACATCAACGAAGCACAGTCTAAAGCTGCGTCCACATATATGGTGAAACTTTTCGTTTCAGATGCGCGTTAGGGGTTTCTTTGGAGGGCAAGCGAACGTAATTCACACGCCCAAGGTTATAATACCACACAAGCAAATCAAGTACAGCCTAAAAGATTCGTACGTACTGCGGTGGGCCCAGCGCGCGTACGTCTCCTTCATTGTCACACTCCAGCTCACCGCCACTTGTCAGCCCATTTACCCTTGGAAGAGGTACTCTCAAGAGGGAGAAGGGTGAAGCAGCACAAGCCAATCTGCCGCTGTCGTTCACACCGTCATTCTTCCTCTCATATCTGCCTTTAAACCACCCATTCTATTCCCCTGTTTCATGTTCCTTTAATTCTATTCACTTTCCTTCTTGTCGCCTCCCGTATATAAATCAAAGTCATCATCGTCATAGTCACATGTGACCAAATGTGCTCCTATAGTCATGCAGCTTATTGTCCTTCAAGCGAACGAGTTCTTCTAGCTTCATCACCTTCTCACTGAGCAGGCCAACAGTCTCACGGAGCTCAGCTATAGTTCGGTCCTTTTCATCAAATAACTGACGGAGGCTGGCAGCTGTCCTGCTGTCAATACCGTCGTCCACACTACCACTCGTTCTGGCTGACCCGTTCCGCTGGTCAAATCCACTTTTCACGTTTGGGGCAGCGTTAGAGCGTCCTTGCGTGTTCGCGTAACCGGATGTGACTCCTACCTTGCTGCCCCCGCGCTGTCCTCGTTCCGCTTCATTTTCTACATTACGATCATGCGCAGACAAGGTGGATCCCGCCGTGCCAGCTCTGTCCGCATGCCGTGCACCATAACGAAACCGTGAAGGGGAGAGCCCCGTTCCTGGCACGCCTGTCAGCGCCTCCGCAGCTGCCAATTCCTCACGGCGGGCTTTGATCTCAGAAATCTTTGTTCGCAATGCACGGAGGAACCGCTCAATGGCGCCTGGGACCCCCGCTGTGATGTCGCTGATTTCATCCCGCGCCACCTCAAAGTGGAGTTTGCGAAACACTCGGTTGTTGAGGGTATTCCAGTTCTCTATTTTCTTTGACTGTGACATAGCAGGCACGTAGTTATGCAGTTCGACAAGCTTTGGGAAGAAGAACTTCATGACTTCAGCCACGCAGCAACCATCGCTGAAGTCGCGGGTAATATTCCGCTTGGGGCGGGAAATGGGTATTTCATCAACCCACACATACAAGTCATGCAGATCCTCCTCTGTGAGTGGAACCGACATGTAAGACAATGGTGTAAGGTATTAAAGCCGGAGCCGTATGGGGGCGTTGCGTGTGCGTGTGCAAAGGGCGGGCCCCGTGACACCGCGCCGTGTTCAGATGCTACTCGATTCTAAAAGACTGAGGTAAGTTCAGGAAAGAAGGAGGCATGAAGGTGAGTGAGCAAACGCATGAGTCTGTCAGAGATTCATTCCTCTACCATATATATATATATATATATATATACGTATATGCGTACACACGTGTTTGAGCAAAAGCAAGGGCAGTGCAACACAAGTGAGGAAGAGGGAAAAATGCGGTTTAAGTCCACCAAAAAAAAAAAAGCGAGCAAAAACGGGGACTCGCCGTGTTTCAATACAAGTACGGTTCTATTCGTAAATTGTTAGGGCTAAGCCGCTACTGTGTGT
>NW_027123631.1:51559-59007 GCF_001457755.1 Trypanosoma equiperdum | reverse complement strand
GGGGGGGGGGGGAGACGGGACAGAAGAAGTGATTAACTAACATGTACAGGGCCATGCACACAGCTGCGTTTCACATCGTACCGCGCTGGCCACCATACTTTCTCGGTCACTGTCTATGAGATATCGCTCCATTTCCATGCTGTTTGCGTGACGCGAAGTGCTCACCATAAGTGTTTTGTCAATTTCACATATTCGGTTCGAGGCCTCTCTCTTACTTCATTTCTATATATGCTTATGTATAGATACCCTCTCCTTTCCCACTTTTCACGACATCTCTCTCCGGTTACAACCGATTTGTCGGGTTACAAAATGAAAATTTGCCGAACAGCGTGTGAATGGCGTCTGTGAGCCATACATGACAACTAAAGGAACAAGAAGGAGAAAAAAACAACAACGACCAAGCACTTAAATCAAAAACAATACTCCACTGACAGAAATCGCACACAAGTAAGGGACAGACGAAGATTTGGATCATGCAGAGAAAGAGCCTAAGGCCATGCACAGCAGAAGTGCATTCGACTCCGCTATAAACCGTTCATTTCCTCACATTTTTGATTTATTCGCCATAGTGTCCTCACGATATCATGCTAAATAGTTCACTGCCCCGTACAGCGGATGCTAGCGACGAGAGATCACGTGCAAAGTTTTTCGCCGCCATTGAATCACATACACGGAGTTCCTGCAGCCGTGAGTTTGCGTCCATGAAGTACGAGTTGTACCTATCCTCATCAGGACTCCTTTCAAACATCCAGGAAGCGCTGCGTGCCGATGCAGTTTTCGCTGGTGTGTAAATGAGGCCGTCCACCGGTGGATCAGCTGAGGTTTTGACGGGTGAGTGCGGCGGCGGAAACAGTGATCTCGGTCTTGAGTTATGCCTCTTAGAAGTGCCTCCGGCCATTTCCCTGTCCCAATACTTTGAGCGTGGGGGATCAATCGATGAAGTGTAACCGTTGTCAAGGGTGTCGGTGGTGGCACCAGAGGGGGAATATGCCTGAGTCCAGGGTTTGGTTTCGTACCGTGAGTCCAAGTCGCTTGTTGGTGACGCCCACCCCCTTGTGTCATGAGATGAATGATTGTTCTTTCTGCAGACTTCTAGCTTTAGCAACGCGAGGTTGATCCTCTCAAAACGTTCTGCCCGACGTATCCTCTCTTCTTCATCATCCTCTTTTTCTGCCTTCTTCGGCGTTACTCCCCACTTCTTCCGCAACCTGCTCGCGCAGTCTTCGCTCAACGAGGTGTCCTTGGACATCAGCTGCGTGGAAGCCAGTGCACTTAGTTCACTTGCACTTACCTTTCCCCCACATGGTTGCACCACACAAAGGGACCTCTCTTTGCTGGACGTCGTGGCCCGCGCCGCTGCTTGCGGTTCCCTGGGGTTGGTAGATTCATCCAGGGCGCTGCGTGACTCGGCCCCCGCCACCACCTCCACCGCCAGTACCTTCGGCTGCTCTTTTTCCGTTTTACGACGCTCTACCGAGCGGCTCTTGCGGTAGACACTGGTTTTGCGAGTGCTTTCCCCTTGCGGTTTGGTTGGTCGAACGATTTCCATTCCCCTGATTGGAAGTAACGATGCGGATTTGGATGCGCTCCCCTTTCGTATGCCTTTGTTTGTAGCGTCGTTGCCCATGCTTGCTTGCACACCCTCGAAGAAGTCCCCTGGGAGGTACCTGCCTGCCTTGCTGGATTGCATCGTGTACTCCTCATCATTGTTAAGAACTTCCCGCCACATTTCCGTAGCACAACTGACAGTCTGCACATCCACCGGCTTTGCTACATTTGGGCGGTGTTCACCGCGTATTGTTTCCGACTCTGTTTGCACACTTGACATGAGGAAGTCTGATTTCAAATCAAACCCCGTATTGCTATTTTTACGGTGGACCACATTCTTTGAGCCGCCGCCTATCTTGAGAGGTGTAGCATTTAAAACGGCACTCCAACCATTCTCTGTGTTGCTGACGCAGGTATCAACTTCAGCCCCAGATGAATTGAACACGTACCCCGTTCCTATGGGTGAAATTGTGTTGGGCCCTTCGAATGTGGCTTTGACCGAAGAGGACATCCAACCGGCTTGCTGATGGTTGCCGCTTCTTGATATTCCTACTTCCGCATTGTCAGCATTTGCTTGTTCTATGGCCATCACTTCTACAATCACCGATGGCTCAGAGTCACTTGCTGCGATAGGCGGCGGAAGGTCTGGGAACAACCGGATAGAGGGATGAATAAGACGGTCGTAGTCGTCGTGATTTGTATGCGAGGCAACACTTCCTTTCCTCCGCGCAGGGGGAGCGAGGTTATCATCAAACATCAAGTGCTGCGGGTCAACGCCACCTTCAGGATTTAGCAGATCGCCGACCCCGGACTTTCGCTGCAAGTGGTCTAAGAGTTCAGCAGACACGGTACCAGGCTTATCTCCGTCGTCCCCGTCGGTGTGCGAGTCACGGTGCCGCAGCGGGGGTTTTTCTTCCTCCGCGTTGTTGAAGTCCTTCTGAGGTCTCGGTGTGGGGTAGAACAACCTCGGAAGATCGTCCGTTGAGTTTTCCTTATAATCAGTACCACGACTCTCTTGTATGGGTATTTTATCTAGTGAAAGACCGGTAACGGTGAGCACTTCCCCTCTGGGTGGCTTCCCACTCGTTCTGGATTTTGCCACCAAGTCAACTGCTTTAACGTCTTTTCGGTGCTTTTCTATGTTATTTTCGTCATCTGCGGCTGCAATCAGAGACTTCTCACTACCAGGCGACAGCGTCGATTCACTGACGCTCACGTCAAGAAGTGAGCCCTCACCTTTCCCTTTTCCACCCTGATGCGTCGAAGGCATTTCCCAGGAAGCCATTTCGTTTCGTTTGCCTTCTGTGGGTTTATTCCCTTGTTTGCCCTTCCGATGCTCACCAGCTGGGGGGCGCTGTACTGCTAATGGCACCCAACCTATCGCTCCGAGTCGCGGACTTGTTGGCTCGCTCGTGTTGCTACCTGTCTCAAGTTGATCGTCGTCGTCATCGTGGCGCTCCTTTCCAGCCCTTGGTGCAGCGGCCGCGCCTATGTTGTCACCGCCCCCCCGAGAATCAACAGAGCCTTCCTCACTATTGCTCTCTGGTGTGCTGAAGTACGGTGCAGCTTCAAACGTGTCGGACCCGCCAAACCTCACGGTCCGCTTGCGGGAAGCCTCAGCACTTGTAGTCGAGGTTCCAGTCGTGTTTTTTAGGATAGACTTCGGTTTTTCAACGCTGGCACCCTCGGGCACTGTTGGAGGTCTTCCTCTTCCTTGTACAGTCACGTTAATTTGAGTAATATGGGACCCTTCGGTTCTTCCACATTCCGTCGGGTCATATTTGGTAGCCGTTGGCATGGCTTCGGTCTCATGCCCTTCAATTTCCATGTTTTATGCCACCACTAATTATTGTTCTAAACTCTAAAATCTCCTCTATTTTGTTGCGTAACTGCGTATGTTGTATATACGCGTTCGTGTTTCCTTTGCGTTTCCTGCGGTGCACCAACAGGGTACTCAAGGGCACCTGCGTGGTGTATATATAAATACGTATACTGAAGCGAGTATGCACGATAGGAATATTGCTTCCAATTCTACGAGCAATGGCCGCCCCGCTTCCGACCACTTAAAATGGATCGTAACCGTATAAGCAACGATCGAAAGTAGACACGACAGCAGTGTCGGGGTTGGGGGAAAAGAAAAGAGGAGAATTAAGGAAAGAAAGTGACAGTCACCGGGTTTTGTTCGTATTCTCCGCAACACTAGTCAAGAGTACGAATTAGTGGTTAAATCAAGTGGGTTGAGTGTCTTGTTACGCATACCAGTGACAAGAAAAAACAAGTGAGAAGTGGAAAGGGGGTAGTGTGCGCTTGTGGATATATCTTGCAAATAGAAACGGTGATCGTTACTGCGTGTGTGCATGGTGAGCATCCTAACGCATCGCTTCGTGGGGATACTTTATTCCACCTGAAACCTTCCCTCCCGCACGTAAAGACCCAACTGCTGGAAAGCCGCTATAACGGAGAAGGAGGAGTGCATTTCTGCAATGAAGGTTCGTTCCACAGGACTCAAATAGTTGCCGCCCATCTTCAGCAGATGCATCGAGGTTGCCTTAGACCCGAGGTCAGTAACGCAACTCAGACGAATGAAGTCTGACAAAACTTCTAGAGGACAGTGAGAGAACCCTTTCGGCCATACGGTTTTTGCATCTCTCTCACCACCAGAGTGTCCTGTGGACAAGCATCTCTTTCGCGCGTCAATGTGTTCCTCCCTCACTTCAGAACCACTTTCCCAAGGGCACGACCCTGTTCCGTATGCGATGTGCTGCGGCTCAAAGTGGAACTTTTCGTCAGCCCCAGGCACGTAAAAGCACGCAGGATTCGCCAGCAGTCCCATTCCGCTCATCACTCCGCCTACACCAGCTGTTAAGGCAGCCTGAAGCGCCGTGCTCGGATCTCGCACGCCACCATTTGCAACAACAGGGACGCCAAGTGCCTCACGAATCGTGTTGATTGCGTCAAATCTGACGGGTGCGTGTGCACTGCAATTTGGGGTCCGCCCGTGGACAGTAATCCATGCCGCACCGGCCGCCTCACACTGCCGCGCGAAGTCGACGCTAAGTCGCACATCGTCCTTCACCCGCATTTTCACCACGCACGGCAACTCCACACCGCCCTCAAGCGCGTTTCTTACGCATCTTACGGTATCTGCCACAACTTCCGGGTTTCTCAGAAGTGCTGCACCGAGCCCATCCGCCATAACACGTCGTTGCGGACAACCACAGTTGAGATCAATGGCGTCGCACCAAGGGGCCACTATGGCCGCCGCCGTTGCAGCCGTGGGTCCGCTGGAAGATGCAAGCTGTGTGATGAGGCGAGTTTCACCGGAATAAATGGAGAACTCGGCCTGACGCGCAGCCTCCGAACAAGCGAAACTATCCGCCATGATCATGTGTGTGTAGCTGATATCCGTTCCCCACAACCTACAGAGCTTGCGGAATGCAGGACGGCTGCAACGCACCATCGGCGCCTGAATCTTTAAGATACTACCGTACGCCTTTTCCATGCGCTGACAAGCCCATTCATATTGCGATGGCTCTATGGTTGCGTCGCGTAGCTCTGGTGCCTCCTTGACGAGACGGAGTATGGCCGACTGCGCCTCCTTCAGCATAGAGGCCAAATCCGTGCGGGCCCGTGGTTCGGGTTCCACGCCACTCATTCTGCCTTGGCAGGACCGCCTACAGGCAGTACAACAACCTAATGTCTGGACGGTAGAATAAAATGGATAGAGCAAATGCAAAGCAACATAAGACACAATAATATATGCATATGTACACAAATATGCGCGTTGTACACGATCTTTCTCGGTCGCATACTCCTCCTCCTCCTTCTCCCGTATCCGAACGGCATTGTGAGGGAAGAGTATTTACCCGTCGTCAGGCACCAAAATGGACCGCACACTACCCCGTACCCGCATACACGGGTTAAACGTGCAAAGCCGTTTGTCAGCGGATTGTGTCACGAGCAAGAAGTGTGTATTAAATTGCAATGGAAACCCGCTTACTAAACTGTCTGCATGCCCCTTCTTCCACAGACGTATGCAAGAGTATCAGCCGCTGCAGAGTCGGTACGGCGACCAAGGTTCCCACGTCACTGATGGCTTCGCAGAAAGTGAGATCAACCTCTTCAAGACTTTGACTGCACCCCAGTTCAATGATTCCTTCATTTGTCACAGATGTACCGAAGAGATCAAGGCGTCGCAGTGTTGGTATTTTCCCCAGAGTATTTACACTGTCCACACCGCGGCAACCCCACAGGTCAATTTCCACTAAACTCCGGCTATTTCCCAGACTTGCGATACCAGCGCTAGTGACTGCTGTTGTTACAAGCAACAGCCGCTGGAGGACTGGAAGCTCTGACACGGCCCCCACGCATGTAATGGAGGGGCACGCCTCCATATTTAACTCGCGGAGGTTCACACAATCCACAAGACCTGCGGTGCCACAATCTGTGACTTTTGTCTCAGCGACTACAAGCTCACGTAAAGTTGGTATCTTACCAAGCACACTCACATCGGCAATGTCTTCACATCCCCATAAGTTAATGCTCACCAAACTGTTACTATCACCGAGGCCAACAATGCCACTGTCGGCGACACTTGCTTCCACCAAATCTAGCTTCTGCAGCGATGGCATTTTTCCAAGCACGTTGACATCTTTTATTGACACTCGGCGAAGGGACAACTCCACAAGGGTTCGGAAAGCCAACGCCCCTTGCAGCACCTGTTCTACGGAGCACCGTGCACCGTTGAGGTTGAGATGTAACTGAACCGGCTCCCGGCCCCGACCGCTACTGCTGGTAACGATCCGGTTACACCACCACGCCATAGACGAAAAGACATCCGCACCGAGGGTGTCCGCAACCTTTATACCTACGTTGTGCGTAATAAAGCGGGGCCCGTCAGTTCTGCATTGCACGGTCCATGTTCCCGCCAGTATCCGCAGCGGTGGTTCCGCGTGTCGCTCGCAGAAGAAACGAACAGATGGCGAGGTTGATAAGAGTGCGAGTGATATCGATAATTCATCACCGTACCATGCCAACACATTTTGAAGAAGAGGAACACATAACGGCATCCCCGCCCAGATACTATTTTACGCACGTTGTTCTCCCTCCGCCTCGATATATGTATGTATTTTTGCCTAGGTGATTTATTTATTCCTTTTCACGCACTTAGTAGTTGTGGCGACGTGATGGTAAAGGCATGAGCCCCTACTAGACAGGATGCAGCCAACAGACCACGTCAGAACGTTTGGCTTTCTCTCTGTTGTTCACAAAAAACCACGGCGAGCGCATAAACGCCCGCAGTCACAACACTTGAAGATAACTTTGTTGTACCCCGTTTCCCTTCCCTCACTTGATTCAACAAAGTAAGAAAAGCCACAAGGAGGCAACGGCGCTCCGCACGTTAGGGAGCGCACGTGTGCTCTAAAATAGCAGAAAAAAACGTTGAAAGAGTGTGTGAAAAAGTGCGGAAGATGGTCGCGGCACTCCGCCATCCCGTCGACCACTGCGGCGCTCACTCATCTGCGCACATATATGTGTAAATTTGTAACAGCAAATGCATCTAAACAGTGAAACTCGACCCCCCCTTTTTAGAGCCCCACCTACAGACATACGCACAACGGGATTGCCAGTCGACAGAAGCAACAAAATTAAACAAAAAAAAGGAAGCACACCAGGGGCTATAGCCAAGGTTACTAATTCACTTCGCCTCCCCAGTTGTGATAGTGCCAGGTCCAGACGTATGTGTACAATTACACGTAAATACTGAAGCAGACACGACTTCGCGCTTATGTGGTACGCGTACGCTGAAATAAACTGAAAACGTACAGAACTGATTTCTACCCCCCCCCTTTGCTACCTTAGTCCCCCCCTTTGGAATAAAACGTGCTTTTCAGCATATG
>NW_027123631.1:50077-51530 GCF_001457755.1 Trypanosoma equiperdum | reverse complement strand
GGGGGGGGGGGACCATAAAAAGGCAAGAGACAACTTAAAAGGTGAACGACTGTACACGACGGTCGATAAGGAGCATCAAATATGGGCAACACACGGGGCCCTCTGCGATCCTCTGGCCACGAGTTTTAACGTAACCGTTCATATGGTTTCCACACCGTCATTATGACAATCATCGTGCCTGATCCACAAATACTTCAAATACCAACTCCCCTGACTTAAAGTCTGAAAAGGTGTTGAGATCAATGGCCTCGTAGCTATGCTTGAGTATGAATTGGAGAACTTCTCTAATTTGTGCAGGACCACTTGCATGCACAAATTCGACATTTGTATTGCGTGCACTCGCGCCACTGGAGGCTTCCGGAACCGCTGCGTAGCTGAGCCCCCGCGTTTTGACAATCTTAAACGTCCATTCGACGAGAGGCCGTGACTCTTCCCACAGCCACCGAGTTTGTTTATGCAGCAGCCGCACACATAGCTGAAGCGGCACTTTCTGCTCGTCCTCCGGAATAGGAATGGCGCGAGCTGCATCAACTGCCGTCTGCAAAGAGGCAAGAAGAGTCGGGTTGTGATCGAGGCACGACACATACGTTACATTCCCCAGAAGTTTGCTTGTGTTTTCCACGGGACACACATGCAACTCATTCGCTTCCCTTTTGCCTCCGCCGCCACTGGCCCTGCCACCGAAGGGGAAACTACTGGAGCGCGAATTTGCCGTGCGGGATTCTGTTGTCTGCACGGGGCACTGAAACTCGATAGAGTACACAATACAGAAGAATAGTGGCTCTATCGCCGTGTCTGTCACTAATATTGGCTGGCTTTCATTGGAGCCTTTTGACGGTGGGTAACGTATAGTGTAGAACGGGTGCATCCGATCCTGTAAATATAAATATAACTTGTAAGTAAATAACAACAGTAGTAATGGCTCACGTGAGCAAATATGTTCGCGCAACAATCACGCGTGTGTAGACTTCAATAAAAAGAAAAAAGAACGTGAAAGCAGGGAAATAGTTCCCCCTTTTTTGTTGATACTTTTTCTTTCTTTTTATTTACCTTGCTTCAGAGGCTGTAATTGCTCAACTGCTTTGCCGCTGTGTCCAGATCCACTCCCTTACCTTCTTCCCCCCTTTATGTACGTTGGGACGAGACGTACGGACGTGTCGGTTACTCCTTCTGTGGTTGAGTTGTGCCCTTGTAAATCATGTCAGACACAAACGACGAATAGTAAAAGAAGGAAAGAAAGACGCACAAAAAAGTTTGCAACAGACGACGGTATCAATAAATGGATTGGGTAAAAATAATAAGGCAACCCAAAAGAGAAGCCATTAAAGTTGTTTCCGCCTCAGCATGACCAGTGGGAGATTAAGCGAGCATACGGCGATGGAAGCAATTATGGGGTGGATTCAACTCGTCCCACCGTCCTCTGCTGTAAACTTGCATTCACATTAACGCGCTG
>NW_027123631.1:43354-50051 GCF_001457755.1 Trypanosoma equiperdum | reverse complement strand
TATATATATATA
Source organism: Trypanosoma equiperdum (assembly GCF_001457755.1). Classification (NCBI taxonomy): domain Eukaryota; phylum Euglenozoa; class Kinetoplastea; order Trypanosomatida; family Trypanosomatidae; genus Trypanosoma; species Trypanosoma equiperdum. Next base: position 50,039 of record NW_027123631.1, on the reverse strand, counting down.
TATATATATAGAAATATATGCGGAGTCGATGGCAAATAAAGCCGCAAAGCAAGGGAAGAAAGACACGAGGCACCCCCTCCCTCATGAAAAATCGGCAGACTTGAGCACAGCCAACAGGTCTTCCTCTGTTCCGGGAAACGTAACTTCTAGTACTTTATTTCTACTTGTGAGGCCACTCACTAGCGACACCCGCACCTTATCATCCGGATATTCAACTTTCGCTTCCCCAGACTTCGAATCTTCATTCATCCGCTTGTTGTTCTTACTCTTTTTCTTCTTTGCGTAGTGCTCGTACGTGTACACTTCATCTTCCCCATCCTCACAGCCGCTTTTCCGCAGATGTTGTTTTTGAGTGATACGAAGTGTGGCCAGTTGCTGTTCCAAAAGTGTTTGCATGAACTCAACAAGTTCTGTGTTCGCCTTTCCATCCACAGGTGGTGCCGCCAGCCGAACCTCCAGAGCTTCATCGAGCGCTTGTGGTTGGGCAGCCAACGCGGTACTCCGCGCGCCAGGTTTGGCATGAATCATAAGGCGAAAGAAACCCGGGCGGAGCTGAACAATAAACGACGATACCTTCATATCCAACAACCTTGAGCTAAACCATATGATATATGCGGTCTCGCAACTTTATATCCCTTTATCCGTTCTGTTCTTTCCTTAGTTTTTGGTGGAAGCCCGTGCATGCGTTCGGTGAAGTGATAAAATGCAATTACAAATGCCGGCAGCACAGCGAAAAAACAACAATAGCAACAAACAAACAGAAGAAGAGATGCCAAAAAACGTTTCTCAGACTTAAGCACCAAGCTTCAGATGAATGTGATGCGAATCGAACGCCACTGTGTCAGAAGCGATAGCCGCGGAAACAGTGGTAGAACAGATGGAAAGGGAAAGAAATGAAAAAAATGTGTGTGACGCACGAGATCGATACTGAACCAACAGAACCCCTTCCGCATTTTCCGGCACTTCCAACCCAGCGGTGGCCACATTCCTTCTCTCTTCTTGCGGCCGACCGCCCGTTCCCACGAAGCAAAATAAAATCAAATATGTAAGCACCAAGGAACTGGGCGATACCACTCCACATCATCAAAACCAGCTCTTCGCATGCCACGTTCCTCCCTTCTCCTCCGTTCCATTTCTTCACTTATTTTGTGTGCGAGTACAAATCCCCCACGCTTCCGATGTTCCGCTTCTTCACTGGGATGACGCCATCTGCGTTCTCCACTCCCTCTTGAAAAGTGTAATTTGGAACGGCAAATGCTGTACGACCGATTTCCTCCGGCCGCTTCTCCCTCTTTGGGTACGGCACCTCGGCGTAAACCATATCCATTTCATTTGCCTCCTCCAACAATTTGGGCATTTCCTGCTCTAAAGGTCCCGCTGATTCCTCTACCGTCGCCGGCCGTTCCTCAAACACCGCGCGCACACCGAAGGGGTAATCCTTTTCATACACAAACCGACGGACATATTGTTGAGCCTTATCTTCTTCTGTTGTGCTGGTGTGTTGAAGGTCACCAGGGAGAAGGATTGTGGCGACTTTTGTTTGGTTGTGACGAAACAACTCAGGGAGGACATCGCGGTAACTGTCGTGTGGCTTCCGCTTCATCACATCCGCAAAGGTGGGGCACTCGTTGTTCAACTCAGACAGAAGAATAAGGCTGGGCGTGGGCATGTTCATGATACCGGCGTTAAAACGTGCCATGGCCTCCATCGGTGACACCCACACAAGCTTCTCTCCCAGAGTACTAATAGTAAATCGCACGTCCGGTACCTTCTCAAAGGGCACCAGGTAATTGAGATTGCAGAAACGAAAGGTTTCCGTTGTTGGTGTTGTGATGCTGCGGAACGGCAGCAGCTGTGACAAACACGTTTCCATCGGTAACTCCAGAACATCCACCAGGTTCTTCATTGCCTTGGGGTTTGAATGGACGAGCAAGTGCCACTTCTTGGGTCCAGGCGGTCCCTCAACCTCCGCAAGCCCGCCCCCCTCCTTTGGAATGAGAAGAATATTCATTTGTGCAAATAGCGCCCGCATCGCGCAGAGGCGGTGATGCAGGTCCGTCCACTGAGTTTTCACACCGCGGCGGCGGAGAATCTTTTCCCAATCCTCCGAACTATCCTCCAAACTCACTGGCATTGACGGTAGGATGAACTGGTCCCGCACAAAGCGGCCTTTTCCTTCGCGATACATCATGAGCACCTTGTAATCATTGTCCTCACCGCGTTCAACCTTCGCCATGTCGGCGTGACGGTTCATTCCAATCACAACCGCCGTTGCAGCCCGACGCGTGGGAACGGGAGCCCCGAGTTTTGGCTTCTCGCCGTACTCGCGATCTGCCCATGGCACGGGTGTGGACCAGTAGTCTTTGAATTGCTCCTTGTAGGGGCTCATCTGCACATCCATCTGCAGATTCCGTATGGGCTTTGCACGGAACGACGGGCTCTCCCCCGATACATTAAGTAACAACCGCCTGCATGTATGGCGCAGCATAATTCTTTTTTGTTCCCTCTTACCCTTCGTCGGCTCAAGTCCTCCGCAACTCCAGTTTCTTTTCTATTCTTCTAATCCAAACGGGGCTATTGAAATGTAACTGTGAAACCGCTTCCACGTTATTAATAACTGTTATTATTAATATTATTTCGTTCGTTTTTCTCCCTTTGGCTCTCTCGGGCCCTCCTACGGGTCCTGCCAACGCAGTGGAGCGAAGGAATGCTTTACTCTCTCCGTCCTTTCCGCCGCGATTCCTGTCCTTTGCGAAGATGAAGAGGCAGTAAAAATAACAACACCAACGGTGATAATAATAGTGTAATGGGGAAAAAAAAAGTCGTGGCAGGAAAGCCGAAGCAAAGGGTAATTAAGAGAGTGCACCCCCCCTTTATGTTTCTTGTAGGTGTTCCACTCACTTCAGTTCCTGTATTGCACATACTCACGTTCTTTTTGTTTTCTCTTGTTTTCAACACTAACAACGCCAGCAAATACAAACAGAAAAGAGCAAAAACAGAACCAAACAAAAATGCAATGTTGCAACCCCCCGCGCTGCACTGCTGTTGGAATAAAGAGACACGTATTTTTTTTCTTTTTCGCCTTCCTACATCCCCATTCCAGGCAGCTAAGGGATGACAAAAGGAGACAAAAGGAGACAGAAAACAGAAGGCAGGGGAGAGAGACACGCATAATATAATATCGAAGGGATTAATGGGGAAAATGAAAAATTTAAAGGGTCATTCCGCTGCCTTGAAGTGTGTAACATTGTACGGAGGCAGCAAATTCATTTCCCTCTTTTTCTGTTTCCCTATTTCACCTTCTCTCCGTTTCTTTTACAGCTAGTGGAAATGTCCTTTTTTTTCTTTTTTACCCAACAGTTCATACCATACCATGTCGCTGGTTCACTTTATTTCCTCTTAGTAAAAACAAATACAAATACATCCGCACAAATATGAGTATACCATATCCCCAAGGTTCATCTCCCCTTCTATCTTTTAGTCCTCACAACGTTCACTATCAGTTCTTCCCGTATGTTTCGTCCTTTTCTTGTCCTAGTTCTTTTCTAGTTGTATTAGCCTTAGCACACTGTATTTGAACAATCAATTATTCATTTTATGCCTTTGCTACTTTTCTCCCCCCCCTTTGCGCGCATGAAGAAGGGCAACAATACGTTCATGACCGCGACCAACACCAACACCAGAAAAAGAACCCAACAAATCAAGTCGTGACAATCCACATAATGTGTAACCAACATGTTCGTGTGCGTCCTTGGTTTATAGTTCCCGGTAATCTGTGAAGTTGGTTTTCTCTTTCGCGATGATCTTTTCATTCGTGGGCAGGTTTCGCCGCTCCAGTTCAAATGCAGAAAGAAGTTTACAAGCAGCCATATTTCTTTCGTCTCTCAGCTCGCCGCTTCTAACGCTCCTCTCCGTTCCTCTACAGATCGCTACACGATATTACCCTCCTTCCTTCAACTGACTTTCCATCGGGAAAACTTCGTCATTTTCATTGAAGCGGCTAACTCCGGTAATGGACTCGACTCAACGGATTTGGTGACGGCAAACAACCCTTAAACAAGAGGGACATTGATGAAGCGTTGAAACGCTCAGGCTCCTTTCCACTTCCTAGTGTTTTGTAGGCTTGCATCTTGCTTTCTTTAACTGTTCGACTTGCTGCGTTCCCTCTTTGCTTTCTCCCCTCGCCGCCCCATTTTCTTTTTTATCGTTATTATTGAGTGCAACCTTTCTACATTTCCAACCGTGCTTCTCACTCATTGTTCCCCTTCCTTTTGGTTTTTTTCTTTTTTCGCTTCCTCTCCCTCAGTCACGCATCTCAAACACCTGACCTTCAATAATTCCTGTTCATCTCTCCCCCTCGTATTGGGCGCCCGGCCTATCAATCACGTGAGAAGCGGGAGCGGACGCGGGAGAGTTCTTCGCGACGGCGCTGGTACCGGAGGCGTTCGTTGCGTTCCGAACCGGAGAGGCGGCGCTCACGCAAATAATCGGTGCTTTTCACGGAGCGGCGCGACCTCACATCACCGTAATCCACGGCATTACGACGCCTCTCCAATACGCGGCCATATGACGGTCGGAAGCGGCGGAAGGGGCCATCAGGGCGCCGTGACAAGAGCCGACGGCGGTCCACTTCTCTGAAGCGGTCACGTCCCAAACCACGACGGGGTCTCGACACGCCACGGTTGCCACCAGTCACGGCGCCCCGAGCTCCTCCTCTCGGCCGTTGCTGTTGGTTGCCTTTCCCCCCTCGGCGGTTGCGGCGCAGGGACTGGGCAATGTTTTGCTCCTTGATGATTTCACTTAGGGGCCGATCAATGATTTCCATGCTTGATCGACCTTTCCTTCACTTAATACAGCCTGCTCTCAGTACGCCTCCTATTAGTTAAATATTTGGTCCGACTTGATTATGCGCAAGTCCTTTCTCTATTTTGCTTTAGTCCCTAGGTTTCACAGCTCCTTTGTTGCTGGTGGTATATTGATGGCGCGTCAGTTAACCTTGCGTTTGGGATGTGTTGCAGGGTTCACCGACGCGAGCGATCCAAGAGCTGGTCCAAACTTCACAATTATGCTGCCTGCTTTTCCTTTTTTCTCTTGCGTTTTTTAAAAAAGCGTATATGCTACAAACGTAGTTGCTCCTCTTTTCTCTTGTTCCTCGATTGGTAAGTCTGATATCCGTTCGTATTCCAACCAGTAGATAGTGCGTTCAGGTGAGCACGCGTGCCGGCGCGCGGTTCGCAGATGGCGGAAACAGGGAGAAGAGTTGGTCGTAAAAAGAAAGAAAGTCAAAGGGTGGACGTGTTTTTTTTTTTCATTATTACTTCCATGCCGACACGCCGAAGAACACGTACGCGCGATGCCCGTCATTTTCTTTTGGTTTGTGTTGTAGTTTTCGTGCATGACAGCGGTTAGTAAGCATCTCTGTGTGTGTAAATGTAAGTTTCTTCCCGTGGTGACCCAGTGAGAGTGATTCATGTCATCGTTTGACCATGGCAACAGTCTGAGACGCACAGGTAGCCGAAAAAAAAAGACAGGGGGATGATTTTTTCCCCCCGTTTGTGTTGTCATTTTTAATAACTAAGGAATTCTCCCCTTCACCAACTGATCCCCTTTACGTCGGCTCTGCCTCCTCCTCCCCTCCTCTTTCTTCTTCGCCACATTCCAGTCCTGATGATGGGGAATTGAATAAGTTCGTCCGTGACGAGCGTCGTATCTCAATCGTGGACTGAAAACAAATAAACAAGTGAAAAAAAAAATATGGGCGCAAGTCGCCACTCCACGGAGGAGGAACGATATATCGAGAAACCGCGGCCTTTTCTCTCCTCCCTTCTGGTCCGTTCGTTCCTCTTCATCCTCTTTGTTGAGTTCCACCGAATGAGCGCCCGAACAGAAGAGCATTTAATCAAACGCATCCCTCGGAAACAAAGGAAAGGTGCGACCCGACAACATACACGCAAAGGGTGAATGCCCCATGCACAACTTGTTATCGCACATAATCCGTGAGCAAGTGGACATGTGTATGCATTGACCAAATAAGCAGATTAAACCAAGCACCCTGCTCACACACACTTCCACCACGTACAGAAATCGGGACAAGGCATTACATGATCGAAGAAGTAAGTTAACACTTACTTTAGCAGAACCACTGACAGCACAAAGATACGTGCAACAATTCTCCTCTTCTTCTTCCTTACTTCTTTCCCTCATACTGATGCCTCCAAAGGTGCAACTTACATACCGAAACTGCACCCATCACCGTTACAATCCTCTCGCACCTTTGGTTACCAGTTATATGTTATGCCTGCCAAATAACAGCAATAATAATACGTGAAGTTATGCATTTCGTCTAATTTATCCACCCGTTTTTTTTGCATTTGTCCACCCCAGTGCTGATATATCCATTATTACAAGGCACCGGTACGCATTTTGCATCACATTAACAGCTCGCAACGGGTGCGGATGGGATTGAAGACTTGAATTGAATAAAAAATAGAGTTGCAGCACAGACGGAAATTCCTCTGCCTCCCCTTCTCAAGAACCGTTTGTGCGTGCACAGACAAAATAAAATTACATCTTGTTGTCATCATTTGCTTCCTCCAGAGTTGGTGGACGAATGAACACCGTTCATGGCGTAACACGTGATTTCCCTGCATTTTCTGGAGGGGGGGGGAAGAAAAAAAATAATATG
>NW_027123631.1:40089-43341 GCF_001457755.1 Trypanosoma equiperdum | reverse complement strand
ATATATATATATATATATACTAAGACATATTATGGGTGGGCCTGCATGGGTCCTTCCGTTTGGAGTGAGAAACGCGTAACAGCCGGCCGGTTGAATGTCCACAATAAAACAAAAGAGAAGTGAGATATTTCGCTTCGTTTGACCGCTGAATTTCACTGTCCCGCACCCCTCCTCCTCCCCCCATCATCCATTTTGTCTGTGACGAGCCCGCATTATTTTCAACCATCCCGCAGCTCAGGACATTTTACGAGAGGAGCAGCAAATACGGAGAACCGACACAATTCACTCGCCTGCATGAGCGAAGTAACGCATCCAAACTGTAAAGTAAAGGTAATTCCAAGGAATGATCGAATCAATTAGAGGTAATGGTCGATCAGGTGGGTGCAGCAAACAAACAAACAAATAAAAGAAGGATCTTCCCGAATCTGCCTTATCCTCTTGCCTTCTCATGTCATTACTGTGGTGCGCTAAAAGGCGCACGATCACAGCGACGGCACCAGAAAACGCACAGCTTCAAGAAATGTTCCGCCTCTCGCGTGCCAATTCGCGCACCACGCACTGAAAGGCAAATATGATCTGGAGGAGAAAAATAGAAGAAATTGAAAGTGTTGAATCGGACCTACGGTACAGAAAGAGGGAATGTGTCAATTGATACGATCCCATTTCTTATGGAGCTAATTGCCTTAACCATTCTATCCTATTTTACTTTCTCTGTTCTCTTTTGTCCACCTATTCGTCCACCGCTACTGTGGGATGCGCCGGTCGTGTGCACGGCGGCTGTCATAACATAATTTTGCCTCTCAAACTGTTGATTCATTTTGGACACAAACTCAAGCACGTACGCCAACAAATCGGTGGTTTTGGTTTTTTGTGCTTAAATTCAGCATTTTCACAGTCAGTTCATGGCACGCAAACAATTCTCTGTGTGATGCCGCAGTCACTCTTATTTCTCTCTCTCTTTTTTTTTTTAAGCACACGCGTAACTTTTCATATTCACTCAAACTGTGCTAATGACATTCATTTTATGAACTCTACTTGTCCTTAATCGTTTCTGTGCGTATCAGTTGAGTCCAGAAATGACAAAAAAGCGAAGAAAGCAAAAAAAAAAAGAGGAAAAAAAAACATGAACGTATGCAAGTATGTAAGCAACGTGCGTTTATGTGCACGTTCCAACATTAACTTTTCCTTATTTTTGTTGTTGCTGCAACAACGAAGACAAGGGTTAAAGTTATTAGCCCCGGAATGCAACGCGTTGCATCACCAAAAGGAAAAAGGGGAAAGGGGGGAGTCAAGTTTGGATTATCCACAGTCATGTGAGGACACACGAGTAGAACAGTTGCTTATTTTGTCCAGTAGTAAAAAAAAAAAAAGAAATTACTACTTTTCATCTTCTTCTTTTCTTTCTTTGTTAAACAAAAACTATTCCCACTTTCTTTCTGTTTTGCTCTCCTTTACATTCACCACAAACTCAAACTAGTTGCGCTCTAATTGTGCATCTCACGGAGTTGATTTCGGCAGCAATAAAATTAACCACTCAACTATTTTATATCATTTTTCGACTCCTGTCTCGGGAGGGAGGGAGGGAGGGAGGGAGGGAAGGGGAACGCATTCCTCTGGAAAATGATCCACTTCCTCCCTTTACTTCTTTTTTTTTTGTTTGTTAAAATAAGGATCTCTCCCTCTCCCTCCCCCTCCCCTCTTCGCACACAATAATATATATATATATATATATATATATATATTTATGTATAAATATAAATATATAAATATGTATACGCATGTATACGCACAACTGTACCAAAACACCGATAATGGCAGCCTGTTCGTACCAAAAAGAGAACAGCATAAAGCAAAGAAAAGCAGGAAAGGAAAAGAAGAAATGGAAGAAAATGACAAGCGAAACAACACACAGCACAACACAGATACACACACACACACACGTGTACGAAAACATGTATTTCTATAAACCCTTAACTTCACTGAAGAAGGTTCTGTTGTTGCAGCCTTGCCGAAAACCATAAGGAAAAAAAAAAGACCGAAAAAAGCAACCAACACAACGAACTGTTCAAAAAAAGAAATTCCCTTCATCCCCTTTGTGGCCACTTTACGCAAGAGTGCTTTCATTCAAAGTAATATACGTATACATATACACATACGTGTATACATGTTTCCTCGAAGAAGCTACGGAAGCAAACGAAACAACAACAACGCAATATGGAACCCGCATTGAGGTGGACTCCAAAAAAAGATATTCACGCCACCACCAACTCAATTACTGACGTGAATCCCTGGCAAAAATACCTAACAGAACAAACGAAGAAACGAAAATAGAATACTTTGAAAGATGGGGGAGATGTGCTGCGATGCCTCCACACCTGCAGCTGCGCTCGCTCTGCTTTCTTTCTTTCTTTTCGTTCCTTAACCATTCTTTTTGCTCATTCTTTTTCTTTTTTTTTCTACCTCTTTGCACACCCACAAGCACACACGCCACCATTTCTCCATTGTGTTTTCTCCTTCTCCTTCCTCTTCTTCTCTCCTCCTTCATTGTCCATCCCTCACCCTCATATTTATGGTTCATCATCTACGATTTGATCATTGTTCCAAAGGGATGAGGCCCCCTCCCGCTGCGTGCGAGTACCGGCAGATTCCCCATCAACCACTGGTCGAGTTGCAGCCGTGTCATTTACAAAATCAGTCGTCCGGTAGCCGCGGAATAATGTGGGAGGGAGCGGTACGGCAGCGGGTACGACGGTACCGGGGCCACGGCGGGAGAAGGCGGGGATGATCGCTTTCGGGTAGCCGTCAAACCACCACTTGCCGCGGCAGCAGCAAATATAGAAGGCGGATGCGATGGCAAAGCCGACAATGATAGTAAAAAATGTGTAGAAGAGGAATAACCACGGAGGGCAACATCCACAAACACCGATGTTGTTCCCCCACGGGTCCTTTTTTGAAAGGCACGTGGTAGCAACGCCACAGTTGCATTTAAACTGCTCAGGGGCTCCCCTCTCACAAAAAAGTTCATCCGACTCCTTGTACTCTTCCCCTGATTTGTTGAGGATAGCTCTGTTGACGCCTTTTAGGGAACTCAGTGGCTGGCATCGGTTTTCTAAACTGATCCCAAAGAAGTTGCCATTGGCATGCATTACTAGAGAAAGGAGTAGTAGACAGACGCTCCGCCGCATTATCACCTAACACCGCCTACCTTTGACGTTTACTAAAAAATGGCCCTTGTAAAAAAAAAGAAAAAGA
>NW_027123631.1:23121-40079 GCF_001457755.1 Trypanosoma equiperdum | reverse complement strand
ATATATATATATATATATATACATATATTTGAGGGAAGAATAAACTCGCAACAGGTGTTGACAACCCGATTCCAACTTCATCTTTCTCCAGGGATCCTCATTTCTTTTCCCTCCTCCAGACGGGAACAAAACATCCATCTGTACACGAGGGTCCAGTTTAAATCCCCCCTTTTTGTTTTTTTTTTTGACACCTCCCTTTCTTAACGACAGGAAAGGTCTCAGCGCGTCACCGCTTCTGCAAGGTCCTGAAGCCCGCTGCGCGTTGATGCGGTGCCCCACCCCCAACCCATCACATCTTCACATCCCCTAACTAAGACATGTAAGCACTTGGAGGGTTTTGGCTTCTGTACACTTCGCTCTGTCGTGGTGCAATCACAGGATTCAGTGCGGTGAAATGTGAGTTCCGTCTCCCACTTTTCATTGGCATCTAGCGAGACATCATCACGAAGCTTCAATTTGGCTGAGCAAGTTTCAGCGCAAAGAGCTACGAGGCCGCTTCTGTTCGACTCGTTGATAATGTACCGGGCCACTTTTTCGCACCACACACCATGTGCAATGAGTGCCATGAGATGAAAGGAGCGACGTTGGAAGAAACCGGTGATTTGTGGTGTTGTTTTACCCCTTTCCTCCGTTGACTTGAGCAGCTTTGCGGGGACAGCAAACAGCATCGGTGTCATGACTTCTGTCAAGAGGGCACTTAACTCAAGAGTGCGCTCGGGGGTTCCACCTGTGGTCCATCTCATGGAAATGAAGCGCTGAGACTTACCTTCCGCAACACTTGCCTCTTCACCCTCTTGAATAATACGGCAGTCGCAGCGGAGGGAATATTTCCAATGAGCAGTTGCCTGCACGTCTGTGAAGGTCACTTCGGCGGGATGTGCCAGCGTTGGCAAGCGCTCAGCACATCGGGGGAGAACTGAGAGGCAGGTGGTACCTCCCGGCAATGGGTCATGGGAACAGAAACGAAAGGCCACCGCTGGGCTCCGCTCGGGCATATGAAGAATAAGAAACACTTGCAGAAGCGACCGGCGCACTGCCAGGAAGTTAACCTCATAACGTATTTCACCACCTATCCTTGACGTGTTCACTAGACGGGAAGAACTGTCAGTGACTGTGGGAATAAACGCTTGCTCTCCAACAGCGTCAGGGTTGGGGGTTTCAGCTTCATTGTGAGCTGGTTGCTGCTGCACCTGATGGTCACCTCGTTCAGTCACCTTGTGTCTTTGTGACTGGTAATTTTGTTGCCGTTGTTCATCTGATGAAACCACCCCCCAGGAGAAGGTCTCAAAGTTACTGCGGAATGCCGACTGTGCCAGTCCGACACCGCTGTGCGGAAAATATGGCGACATTCCCGCCTCTGACGCAGCTGCTGGAGCGGACGACGTCGCCTTCACCCGGGGAATCACAACAGGCGCAAAAAGGGGGTGGTTTCCACTTACTGTCACGGAAGGTTCCCTTTCGAGTGGTGTGAGAGAGAATTTCACGCATTCCGCATTTTTCTCCATCATGGTTTGCGGCGTTATGACACCGTAGGGATGGGGAACATGCCCCACGAAATGCAACAAATCGCAGTGAGGGGAAGCAGAAACTATTACTTTCCTGATTGCATCCTCGCCAGGGTTTCCATCTGTCATCTTCACCCAACTACCCGCGTGTGCCGCCCCCGTTCCCTTTTTAGCATGTATATTAGTGACCACGTACAAATGATGAGTAAAGAAAACAAGAGAAAAAGTGATATAAGTCTATTGACAACAATAAGCAATGACAAAAGGCACTTGAGTTTGTGGCTACCGACAAAGCGCACTGACGACCGTTTTGCTGACCGGCTCGTTCCTCCTCCGTTATACGCGCAAGTACTTGGGGCGAGAGGGCATTGGAATGCCTTTCTGCTGGGAAATTGCGCGCACTCAACGAGAGCCGGACTCGCTGTTTAATTAATTTGTACGCGTTTATCAGATTTGTGAAGTGGCACAGGCCATATTTATAGTTCTTCCCACTTATCACGTGGTTGGGCGAAACCGTAATAGTTCCCGGCACGAAGTCGGGATGTGCTTTACTCCCTTCCCGTGTCACACCTCGTGTAACTCCCATACGTCTCTGTTGCCGTCGTCATCTTGTTCCCCATTGAGTCTCTCCATTTTGACATCATCGGTTAGCTGCTGCACTTCCATTGGAGAGAAAATCCTTCCCGTGTCCACGAGATTATTCAGGTATTGTTCCTTATCGTTCGGTGGTGACTTCAAAATACCCTTGCAAATGCGGTGGAGTTCCTCGAGCGCTCGATTATTTCCGGGATCCTCCGGGTGCTTGTACTTGCGCCACACACACGCGTGCAAAATGGTACGAATCGCAACAAGGGCCTTGTATGACTCGGAGTCCATATGAATGCCAATCCAGTTTCCCACGACGCACAGTTGCACCTGGTTGTCGTAGTGCATGTCAGCCTCTCCAACACCAAAGAGAAGCAGCGCCCAAAGGCTAACGGAGGAAACTTGGGTTAGAAACTCTTCTCGAGACTCCTTCAACGAAAAAATACCCTGATAAATATACAACATAGAGGGAAGATCCATGTGCTCATCGTTGTGCGGGCTGAATAAATCTTGTGGTGTGGAACAGGTATGTGCTTGCGGTGAGCCTGTACGGCGACACGCACTATCCTTTGATGGTGAAATAGCGGAGCGTGTTGAAGTGCGCATCACCAACGTTTTCGCCTTTTTCCCCTGTTGCTGGAGCAGCGGTGTCGGGTCAAGAACAGCCACATTCGGAAAAAGTGCTGCACACAGACAAGCCTTCACTAGCGACACATCTGTGGCGTCAGCTGAAAGCGGTCCATCGTCGAAGTACAAAACGTGAGAACCATCTCCACCAAAACTCCCACATTCGCTTGTGAACTGTGGAGAGTTTAGTTCTGTGTCGCGAATAAATCCTGAACGCTGAAGAATATCGCGATACTGTTGCTTATACCGGGAGATAAGCCTCATATTGTTTGCGCTCAGAAAGTTTTCCTTGGCGAAGCCGGCGTCGGCACGCCGTGCACTGTACGCATTATACGCATTCAATACGCTAATATGGTCGCTCTGCGACCCCATTGCAAACACACGCCGCCGGACCCTCACCTCAAAGGACATATCACGGCTTGAAAGGAACGGATTCACGTCGCCCGTTGCAGCCATCGTCAATGCAGAGTCAAGGCAGCGGAGGACAGCGCCCATCATAATCATCTTCGCTACCGTCGGTTCGCAGGGAAGTCGTGACAAGTAGAGGCCAAGGGGCGTGAGCCGTTCGTCGGCAGACACCGCACCGAGGCTCTGCAGCTGGCGCATGGAGTCCTCCACATTTTTCTCGGATGGAGGCTCAATAAACGTGCGAAGTTTTTCCTTCGGCCTGTCGTGACCAAGAGCTAGGAGTTTAAGCAACACTTGCGTCAGAGGCACACGATGAATCTCTGCCTCTTGGAAAGCCGGTAGCACATCCCATACGTCACGCACGAACAGCCGGTAGCAAACTCCTCCCTGTGTCCGCCCCGCCCGTCCCTTTCTCTGAGTGCAGTTCGCCTGACTTGCATACCGCAGCGACAGCTGCGTGGCGTATGTTGTTGACATGGGTGCTGCAAGGATGCCAAGCTCCCTTCCCTGCTGCTGGAGCCCGGAGACACGCGAGACCCACGTGGTTTGTTTAATCAGTCCAGTATCGATAACAACTGCTGCATCATCAATTGTGATGCCACTCTCGGCAATGTTGGTGGCAAGAACCACCTTTACCTTTCCTACGGGCGCTGGCGCAAAGCATTCGCGTTGCTTCGCCGCATCAACACATGAATGGAGAAGTATTATATGGTACCGTTGGCCGTCCCCAAGACCCTCGATGGCTTGTTTTGCCGCCACTAGCTCCTTCCAGCCGGGAAGGAAGACAAGAACAGACTTACCGAAAACGTCGTTGTTGAGGTCCACTTCGACGCTTCGGCGAACAAGCTGCGCAATGAGGCTATAGTCTGTTTTCAGTGGAGAACTGAGCAACTGCTTCTTTGCGCCAAAACCCGATCTGCCTCTGTTGGCCGCCCCCTTTCCTCTTCTTCCGACTTCACCGGCCCCCCGAGCCGCAGTTAGAGAGTCAAACATGGTACTGTAGTAGGCATTTCTGGGGTTGGTTTGTTTCTGGAGAAGGGCAGCCACATCATCAAGGTACCGCACTTCCACCGGGTATGTGGCGCCTTCCACACTGATCACAGGCGCCCTGCCAAAGTAAGATGCGAACATATCAGACTGCATTGTCGCGCTCATGAGAACAACCTTCAGGCGTGGGTTCCCCCCACTTTCCATGAGATCTTTAACTAGAGCGAGGAGCACGTCACAATTAATGTCGCGTTCATGCACTTCATCAATGACTAAGTGACTTACCGCATCAAGCGATGGCATGCCAACCAACATCTGCAGCAAAACACCTGTTGTGCATAGCGTAACGTGACGGCCAGGACGTGCGTCCAATCGCACGGCGTATCCAACGTCGCCACCCACGGCTGACAGGCGCTCACTGGCGATTCGTTCCGCAACACTAAATGCACTCAATCGCCGCGGTTGCGTAACGACGATGCAACACTGGTCGCCGCGACCAGCCATTATTTCTGCATCAAGAATATATTGTGGCACTTGTGTCGTCTTCCCGCAGCCTGTGGTACCACACACTACGACGACGCGGTTCTGTTGGAGCTCATTTAAGATGCTCTGCGACACGGCATTAATTGAGAGCGATGACCGCCGTGCATGGTACCGCTCAAGGTACTTTGGATCGGCTCGCAAGGTGCACAACCGGTCCCGCAATCGATTCGCGTAGGCTTCGTCACGACTTATTTCTTGTAGTGCATTGATTGTGGCGCGCGTCTCCGCGTCTACCACATCATCTGTATCATCACTTTTGTTCTCATCTTTACTGGAAGAGGCCTTGCTCCCGGTTAGTGTGGTCCCGTCATCTGCAAGGTGGAGTTCCTTGTGGACCCGCTGCACCAACGCATGGATGGCGTTCCTCAGGCTTTCTGGAAGTTTTGCCGAGGGAACGCACTGCGGCTGTATTTTTGGGTAACGAGAGATGATACTATTAATTGCTTGCAGTCGTTCGTCATACAGCTCCATCTCACTTAGTGCATGTTCGATTGCATCACGTTCAGCCTCGAATCGATTGACTCCCCGGCCGGTACTGGTCACATCATCCAGTAGCAACTCACACTTGTAGCCTCTTCCGTCCCTTGTAAAGCTCGGTTTGGGCTTTACGCCACAAAGAAGTGTAAAAAAATCTAACATCTTTGAGTATCGCGGGCTGAGGCTCGAGGAGATGGCGCTCGTGGAGGAGCCCTCGCGACACACCGAAGCTAGAGGGGAAGAAGCCAACCGCTGATCTTTTACGAGTTTGAGAATGTTCAAGGCATGCATCGCACACCGTTGTTTGGCCTCTTTCAGGGATGTTGCGACGCCCGTGGCACTTAGTTGCGACGTATCATCCAGGAGAAGCGTTGCGACAAAGATACGTCGTGACACCCGAGTTATATGAATATCCTTCGTTGCGTTTCGTATCTCATTGTTCAATCTCTGTAAAGCCAGGTGATTAATGTTCTTCTCACCCTTTGTCATGTCAGCCGCGCGGTCGACAAGGGGGTTCCCACTCCGTGGGACGCGCAATTGTACGTATGCGTCTGTTCGCTCCTGCTGTTCCCTGCGTCGAATGTAATTCTCGCAATCACTCACATACCTTTCCCACTGCATGCCCGGTGCCCATGGCGGCGGTAATTTTAACGTGGTAGAAAGTGGCGAGCCCTGTGCGTGCTTGTGGTGTGGGGTCTGCGCGGCATTTGATGGGACGGACGACACGCCCTCTTCTTCCAGCGGCAGAGGCATGTCGTGGCACCCGACGCCATCGATTGAGAAGTGATCGATGAGCATCGCGGCGTGCATGCAGCACAACGCCTTTGCCACCTTCCCTCGCCTTGACTGACCGACTGCACGCACTTGTTGACCGCGGACGTTGAAGTCCAACACGGCGCGCTTCAATGTTGTTCGGGGCACGTTCAGTAGGCGTATCTTAGGAGACTCTGCTGACGTGCCCAGCTCCAGTGTTTCTTTCTCCTGCTTCTTCAGGAATGACTCAAGCTGCGACTCCATACGCATATTTATTCGCGAGACTGGTATGACAGCGAAGTTGAGCGGCATGCTACCCACATCAGCGCCGCCGCTATTGCCGAGTTGTGGGTTCCCTTCACGGCTACGGTACCTCCTTCTGATGTCTGCGCGGGCTCTCAGTTGAAACTGAAGAGAAGCACTGCTCACAGTCAGACTATGTGAGAAACCTTGCCGTGCAGCGACCGCCACGACACGCGCGGCATTACTGAGAGCGCGTGTGAACATAATACTTCCACAACACCGCTAAAAAAGTCTCGCCCCGCGGTTATAAAGCGGCGTGATTCCACTGCGCGGGTGTCCCCTGGCCCCACAGACGGAAAACTAGTGCTAGACGTTTTTGAAGCAATTGAGGGGTTGCATGTATGTGAATATGAATGTGTGTGTGTGCGCAGCGACAGCGAAAACAAACGTGCACAGTTCTCAAGTGTGTTCGTGAGTGTCTAGGTCACTGCATCGTATTTATTAAGGGAAGAGAGCATCAGCACGCACAAGGCGCTGTGGGAGGATGGGGGAGAAACCCAGTTAACGAACTGGGTTGAAAAAGAGAAACTGCTACAACTTTCCCACAGGAGCCGCGGTCAATACCCTCACGTCTGGAGGAAGAGATGATTTTCCACTCTCACCATCTCATGCAGCAAATCGTCGTTCCCGGTGCTCTTTTTCCTCTTGTTGCTCCCCCATTTTTTCCCGGATCTCACTCAGCGCGCAAGCACGACTTCCGAGCAGCTTCATGGGTTTCTCCACGTACACCCAGTCGTTGTTAATCATATAGCGATAGTAGAGATAAAAGCATGTGAGCACTGTAACTAAGAGTGTTGTGAACAACTTAACGTTCCGTAGCCGTTCAATGCTCATCGTGTGATATAGTGTGTTACGCTGTGTGTACAGGCCAACTGAAACTGTGTCAAATGTATGAACATTGCAGTTCTGCTCGTAATACATACCGCGGTCCTCCTGATCTTTCAGAACTCGCTTCTGGTTCTGCTCCACCCGAAGCATAGAGAGCTCGTGCTGTCGTTTCAGCTCAAATATTTCCTTATCACGCGATAGAATTTCCTGGATTAGCCGCTCACGATATTGTGCCTCCTTGTCCTTATCTTCGTCGCCTGTCGAGTCGACGCTGGCGTCCTTAGCGGTCGTTTCACCACTTACACGTCTCGTTTGTTGCCGACCTACTGGGTTGGCCGCGCACCAACTCAGTGTGGTGGAAAAGCGACCACATTCAGACCATCTTCTTAGCATTTATGCCGTACTAATACTCACTCCTGTACACAGAAGCGTTGCGAGAAACCCCTTCAAGTGGTAATGGATACCTTCTTCCCTTTCTTTTCCTTTTCAACTGTGGAGGCCCCTGTGGTCAAGAGAGGGGGTCTTTTTTTTTTTTTTTGCTTCTACCTTCCGTGTGCTTTCTCACTGTGGCCCTTGCAAAGGGAATTGTTCCCCTTCTTCGAGGATCCCCCAATCGTGTCGCCGCTTGCAAAGTACGGCTTTCAAAGCCGAACATACCAAGTAATAACCAAGTAAACGTCACAAGCAAGGGGAGAAAATAATTGAGTGTGGGGCACCTGGGCGCATGCACGTTATCGTGGAGGACTTAGGGGTAAGGTTTCAGGGATGGGTCCGCATATAGTCCACACAGTGTGTTGCACCAGCGACAATTCCTGGGACAGTCACAAAACTTCGGCGGAAGGGAAAAAGTATCAGCTATTATAATATCGTTGTTTGCCACGACCAATACCCTCCCCTTCATATTAGGGGCAACAAGACGGATGTGCAATATGTTCGTGTGTTAGTGTACAGCTTAAGAAAATAGTGATGTAACAGGAATCTCAATCATCCTACGAAGAGCCGCTTTGCATCACAATATCGGTGATTTCGCTGTCTGACATTTTCATCAGGCGGCGAACGATTGCGCTACAACGAGTGATAGACTCATTCCTGCGTTCCGATTGCGCCGACTCGCCTGACAACAAATAAAACCGCGCTTTGCTGTAGTCGTTGGACAGCGGAGGGAAGAAACTCTTAAACGCTTGCCAGCGCTTACGAATTCCGCTCTCCAGCTCACCGCCGCTGTGCTGCACGAGCATCTCCATAGTACCGAAGTCATCAACACCGCGACGCAGAACGACGGAGAGATCGGGGATGGTGCCAAGGACCAAACGGCACATGCGGCGTTCGAAGTTCGTAAGTTCGTGCAACGTTAACTCAGGGGGACTGACATGAGTTGCGGTTCCATCGACCGTGTTGCAACTACTTGTGGTGGTAACTACATCTCCCTCCGCAGTCACGCGGACCGCTAGCCTATTTTGCATGTCTTGTATCTGTGCCTGCTGTTGGGCCAAAATATCTCCAAGGTCCCGCACGCTGCGTAGAAGTTCTAGCTTCACCGCCTCAAGTTGCTCTACTTTTGCTTGTAGCGCCTGCACGTCCGCCACGCTATATATGTTGCTATTGTTGCTACCTCTACTGCGGAGTATATCACCACCTCTTACATTGCGTCTGTTTTCGTTCAGAACACCCTCGACATCGAGCACAGCGGCTCGCTCTGCTGCTGCCCTTTCCTGGAGCCGCCTCTGCAAATCCTCATATGCCTGTTCGTGTTCTTGTATTTCCGCATCCCACCGGCCACACACCTCAAAGCGGAGATCGGCGCGTGCTGTTTCTGGTCCTCTGACTGGTTTGTTCAACCGCTTCGCGTGCTCCACCCATATATGATGAGCGTTGGCGAACGCTGCCAGGCGGCGACTCACGCGTGATAGCTGTCCAAGCGACGACAAATCACAAAACGAAAAACAGTGTACAATGAGATGGCCCGGCATGCGGTTCAACTGCGCCGGCGCTGGGTTGCCACTATCGCACACTCGGGGGATCATGCAGCTGATTTCTTCATCTTCGTCGAGTGAGAAGGCACCACAGATTTGTTTCAGTCGCTCAAAAGCCTCACGCATGCTTTGAGTGTCTTGGTACGTCTTGATCCGCAACCGACCTGAGGTTATCGTGTGAGTGCGCAATGGTACCTTGGCGCCAGAGCCAGCCACATGACCTAAGGCTTCCTCATCCCCGCGCCTCACATGTGCGGCCTGCCGGTACCTCGGGATTCCTTTGTGGAGAATACTCTTTCCCGCCTGTGCTTGGCTGTCCATGTGGGTGTGGCAGTGTGTAGGGGCAACTGCCTTCAACAGAACTGATTTAGGCCCTACTACGATCAGTCAGTAAACACATCCAAGATAATCAAGGAAATTGAGAAGGCAAATCAAGAAGAGAGGAATGTTAGTTGATATGGCATCGGCTGCAAGCACGAGTTCCGAGTAACAGTTTTTTTACACTACAAGAAGCGGCCTGACGACAAAACATGTACAATTCCAATTGTATATGTGGGAAAAATGAGTCTCTCAAGCTTGTGAAGAACAGGAAGGGGAGTCACATACACACCGGCTATTCAATATACATACGGATACACTCTCCCCCTCCCTTTCCATCTAGTCAGTTTGTTCTAACTTTCCACTCACATTTTCTTCTTTTGCCGAATTTACATATGTTCTGCCCGCTGTTCATCGGCTGCGTGCACCTACTCGTATCACCGACGCATTAACCATACGTGACAACAACGTCAGTAGCGCACTGATATTTACTCAGACGGGTGTTGGGCACCCATGCGTGCGAATTTCCTTCCCTCTCGGTTCGCCTCTCTACTTATCGCTTGAGTAAGGGCAATTTATTCCTTCGACCCCTCAAAGGACTGAAGGTTTGAGAGTTCGGTTTTATCGGGCTAAAAGAAAATGACACGTTAATGCCCAATACACGATGTGACTGCTGTAATAGGTGCTTCAGTGTCTCATTTAACACGGTAAGCGTGTACTTATAAGGGTCATCACATTCGTCTGCGGCGCTTTGCTGGGACGATTGGCGATTGTCCCTTCGTCCACTAGATCTTGATAATCCTTCACTTCCCATACTCATTGTGAGCGCTGGATCCAGCACACCCCAGGTTGATGGTGATGACGCACACGCCCCGGATGAGCTTGCTCTGGATGGGAGACTTGTTCTTCGACTGGGCGAGAGGTTTCCAAAAGAGCCGCTTAGTGCAACAAGCACTCCAATTACCACGTTGAAGAAACACTCTCCGCAAGAGGTGATGTAGAGGTTTGTTGCTAGTTCCTGTTTGAAGTGATCGACTACTCGCTCTGTATATTCTGACATGATGGCATCAGTGCTCCTACATTGTTGCTTTTGCGGTGCTGCCCACTGCGCTGCATGCACTGTGGGAAGCTGGCTAGCAAAACCGTTCCTTCTCATCCACCACACCAAGTCCCCCCGCAAAGGATTGTTTGTCCAGACACTTTTTGGGGTTTTGGACCTACGGTCGGTCCCTGCCGGCGCCGGTGAAGTGGCTCGTTCGCTGCTAAACAGTTTGAGCCGCTCCCGCAAGTGTCGCGGGGCGTATAAGACTTCTGTCTTGCTGTTGTTATCTTCAGCCACCTCCATGGCGAGTTGCTTCAGAAGAAGCCTTCCCCGTGTCGAGGACTCAACAGACTCGTGTGCAGCCTGAGTTAGAGCAGCTTCACCACCAATTGCTCTGTATGACACGTCCATCAACGTGCTGATTGCGGGGCCAGAAATTTCAATACCACTGTCTTCCCCTGTGCTAGATTGTACACGATTCCACTCGTATCCGTCAGAAGCATGCACCACCGTCGTTGCACGAATTCCACTAAAGAGAAGAACGCCTGTGCGAGCACTTTTTACGCGCAGCGTCGGTGCCAGTGTAAGAATCTCCTCCGGCCACTGTAGCGCCAGCAACTTACTATCAATCTGCAGTGCAGCTTCCAGCGCACGGAAAGCATCATTGAACGCAATGATATACGACGAAATGGAGTCTGTGTTGACAACATATCCATCATTTGCCAATGCGACCTCCTGCACCGTAGAGTTATACTGCCCACAGAGTTCTTTATACAACTCATTTGTTACTAAGCGGGAGAGTGCGCTTAGACCCGCAGCGGCGCAGAAAAGAAAGCCCAATTTTCTCTTTTTCGTAGCATCTCTTGATGTTTGCGTAAACAACCATGGCACACGGATTGCCTGCCTGACGCTGACGTGCCATGCCGCATCGTGCAACGCCATCATTGCTGCCTCGTTGCGTTCGAGAAAACCCTGCTTTTCCACTAACATGTGCTGTACATCCACCCGCCGGATGTGCGGGCTTTTAAACACCAGCTCTTCCTTCACGGATCGTTGTGAGCGCCACATTTTTTCCTCACCAGCACCCTGAACCGTGCGTTTGTCACCCATTTGCTGTTGGCGACGGTAGGCATATTCCTTGGGCAAAATAGAGTAGATATCTGTCAGGGTTGAGCCCTCTCCGAGAAATCGCACTCCGTAGCGTAGAATGTTGTATTCATCACTTATGACGTTAGACTTTTTCGTGTAGAAGCTGTCTACTACACCTGCCGAGGCAATAATTTCACCGCCGCGGGCAATATCGCACAACTTGGCTGACAGGGTCACTGCCACCCCCGCGCATAACCTCATGCTGCCCATCCTTCCTCCTGATCCAGTGTTACCGGCTTCACCATCATCACTGGTGCGGCCCTTCAATGCCCTACTGGAACCATGACCTATCGTATGAATCTCTCCCACGGCGATTCCTGCCCGTACAATACACGTTGTTGTTTTCTTTAGTTCACACGACTTGCTCACAGACGCATACGCCTGGGCTGCGAAGCGAAGGGCCTGACATGCCTGGTGAAATGCAAATGTCACCACATCGCGACTGTTTCCATTCACGTAGAGTCCGTCGTTTCTATCTCCGCACGCCACTACCTCACAGTGAAGCCGGTCATGTAAGTCAAGCTTTTCATTAACACTTAGCTTTCCACCAATGACCTGTTGCCACGCCTCGTTTTCGCCAATATCAACCGTGCATACGAAACAAGGTTGCCCCGGCATAATCGGCCGAAATCGATGGATGTATCGATCTTCTCCCTCCATGGCAACTCTTTCATGATAGGCACTTACTTCCTGGAGTTTAAGCCACTCGTGCTGAGCCCTATCCTTTTCGTTCTTCATTATTAGTAGTGAGAGCACCTTATCACCTACTCCCTCTTCACTAGGGGACAAGGTGTTGAGATGATCCACCCAACCATTGGCGGGTGCGGGTTGTTGTCCCTGCTGAGTAGCCCCTGCCAAACTCACGGGCCCGACTCCCTTCATTACCCCGATGACGTCAGGCACAACTTCCTTCACATCTATTATTTTACGCGCAAAACGAGGTACTGGGTCAACCATGTACGGCGGTATTCCGCGGCGCCGTTCCAGGAACGCGGGAAGAATGGAACAGAAAAGTTCATTGGGAGAATCGTTTACGGGCACGATACTCCACTGGGCGCCTAATTTTGCTCGGACGGATTGAATAGTTAGATGATCCGTGGTGGTCGTCTCGTTTGTGATGTCGTGCTCCCTCGAGAACATTGAACACCACTTTTTGTTGGCTACAATTTCGCCGACTGGTGCTTCCTCAAGCGTTGTCACCAACGCATCACGAACTTCCTTTCCGTAGTACAACCAGGAGCCAGTGATTGGATCTACTTCCACCCCCGGGCTGCACGTGTACAGGCACGTGTGAATGCGTGGGCCACTGTAAATCAATTCACCAAAGTCCGTGACGGGTGCAAAGTGAGGGATCTTTATTGTGCGCGCTGGCCAGTCAACTTTCAGAAGGGCCGAGTGACACTCCCCCGCAAACCTCAGGGCGTGAGTTGCACAATAAAAGACAAACACCTGAAGGTGTCCTTCGAAGCAAACGTGATGGCCGTTGTGCTTCACCGCGAGGTCCTTCAAAAGTTCATGGTACACACCCATGGTAAAACCCTCTGTCCCTCGGAGGGGATACGTTACACTGGCCACAGTGTGAACGACGAAAGTTGCATCATGCAACGGTAGCCTTAACGAGTCGAAGCGAGGTTGGAAATACATGTCGTCATGCGACGCCATCAGTACCCCTTCAAGCTGCTCCAGTCGGCCTCTACCGGCAGCCCGGACAACACAAATGCGTCTGGACCTTTCTGTTGCCAGCTCCGCGCGAGCTTTGCGACGCCGTTGAAGAATGTCGTCAACAACACTTGACTTCAGTCTGTCATTCTCCTGCTGAAGCCGAGCACACGTCTCCTGCAGCCTCTTCAGCTCATCGTTCAACATAACCACCTGCAATTTATTTTCGGTATCCATTCTCACCAATTCACACCGTTGCGTCTCCACGGTACTGACAAGTTCCTTGTTCCAATCTATTACTTGCTGAAACTCCTCCCTAGATGGAGTGTATTCCGTCCCACATCCGTAGCCTTGTGACCTGGGTGAGAGAGGTTGTTTATCACCCCCACTATTTGACTGTTGCCGTAGTAATGCCACCTTTCCCTCTAGTTGAGCAATGTGACGCCGAGCCGCCTCGTATTTGGAAAGAAGTTTTGTGTACTGCTCAACTGTGTACACATTACTTGCAGTCTCCCCAGAGCTTCTTGGAACAGGAGTTAGTGAATCATCCCTACAACCCAGGGAAAGAGACATTCCTCTGCCGTATATCCGCCCAACAGGAAACGGCGCGCTACAGATGCTTCTTTTTATAAGTAATAAAGAAGAGAAGACAAATGTTGATGTCTACGATTAGATTGCATAACGAAGTGACCACCCTTCAGTTCCCCAATAAAACGACACACACACACACACACACTTGCCTACACACACACATATATATATATATATATCCTCATGTAAATATACAGATAGGTAAAGCAAAACTTTCCCAGATACAGCAAGGAAGATTCCGGGTAACCCAGTACTTGTAACCCAACAAATCACGAATGATGGATTTACGCCACTTTTACACCAAACGATCACAGAGGTGTCCGCGTGCACACCCCCGCCTGACGGCGCATAGCAAGTAGCAATCAGATTAATGACGCCAGCGTGCTTGACGGCTCCTCATTCACCACCTCGTTCCTAAATTCTTCAACAATACTCACAACCAGTGGTGCGGGTGGGATGACCAAAGTACTTTCATTTCCTCCCTCCACGGCGATGTATCCTGTGCGATCCCCCACACTTCTCCTCACGGCATCCAACGTCTTCTCCGCTTCCTTCCGCTCTGCCTCCAAGAGCCGTGAGTAAACTTCTGTTTTGAAGATACGCTGCTGCAGGTGTTCCCTTTTCTCCCGGATCTCTTCGAGTATCTTCAACACCGAGTCAACACTTTGTTGATTTTCACGAAACCTCTCCAGGTCACTTTCGCTCCACTCGGACCCTCCCGCAGCAGTATAGTCATGCATCTCCATCATGATCGCTTCCACACCTTGACTCAGAATTTTCTCTTTTTCCAACACTGCCACTAATGCCTCCTCACATCTTCGTAGCCTTTCATTGACGTACTCCGCCTCGTGGTCGAGGCTGGTAAACTCCGTCTGTATTTGTTCCGCGGCCTGCAGTTCACCTCTACTGACTGGTGAGCCCAAGATATCATCATCTTGAGAGGCACCGAAACCAAAGGACTTAAACCAATTTATGTGTGAGCTCCATGCAGACGGCTGCGAGTCACTGTGCACGAGCCCCATTTCTGCCGCTACTGAGACACACCACCTAATAAACACAGCGGAGACGGTGATGGTGTCTTTCAGGTGGTAGAGATGCAAAGAAGGAAGATACGAAGGGATTTCATGTTTATACATGTATGCAGCCGTTTCCGCCAACACACGAACAATAAAAGTTAATAAGAACATAACATACAACGAATACAAGTGTATGTATGGGGGGGGGGAAGATGGTGAAGTAGGGAGCCACAACCACAGCTGGGGACGAGGTGTATGTGGTAATTGTGGTTGTAAACCCGGCAGCAGAGGGAAAAAAAAACACAAACGGTGAAACGAGACTTGCGAGTCACAAAATGGGGCTCAACCCCCTTTCCATCACACACACACACACACACTCTCTCTCTCTCTCTTATTCTTTCCCTCTTTCATTCTTGTTTGTATGAGGGGGTTAGAGAGTTCCTCCTCTTGAAGTAGGATAAATATTACGGAGATGTTTACCCCCTTAAGAAACGAAGACACTATATACCCACTGACAGGCGCTACCACGTCTATTTACTCATCTATGTGGCCACCTTATGTAAGCGATGAAATACGCTAATTTTTTACTCTTCGGACTGATGAGCCGCTCTTCCCAACTCCCTCTCTTAATTCTAGTCAACGAATGAAAAGAAAAAAAAGGATTATGAACAAGACTAATGCCACGAAACTTATCTGCAGTACCGCAGTTACTTGACGATACCAATTCACATTTCCACACAGCATCTTTCCTTTGCCTAAGACACACGTCGGAACGGGATGCATTTGCAAACAAGAACACTACAACTATTATGAGAGGTGATAAGAGGACAAACGGGACACAATATAAAGGGGAGGAGGAGGAAAAAAAAAAGGAACAATATGCGTTCCTCTATGGATCGCCCTTCCGCGGCATCCGTGAAACAGCGCCGTACGAACCTCCCGCAGCTTCGGATGAGGCCATGCCAAATCCTCGATAGAGGCGTTATTCAAATCAGATTGACAGAGCCACTCTTTTTTCCCTCCCCACTATCCGGAAACAGACACAGCTGGGAGAAGGTTTGTGTGCGTGTGTGTGTGTGCTTAGGGGAAGACACGTAAGAAATAAAAAGAAAGTTGCGTCAGATAACCCCAATCACACGCTCAAACGGCGCTCTATGCCACAATTCGCCGCTTACCCTTGTGACGCACAAGGGCGTCGCTAGGTCCAAGCTGCACGTATTTGACTAATTTTTTCCATGCCAGATCCTCAAATTGCTTTATAGCACAGCGAATTCGCACTTCTGCGAGCATTTGTGATATGATTCGTCGTGTTGCCCCTTCAAAAACGTACAACGCTAAGCGCCGCGCTGCCTCAACCGCCATTAGACGGCAAATCATTTTGTCCTCATTTGACAGGAAACAGCGACGGCGCCTCCTCACGACTTGTGCGCGCCTCTCTGATGTGTGCGATGTTGTGGCGCCGGGGGAACCCGCTCGAGAGGTGTTTAACGACTTATTTTCTCCCGCCACTCCATCAGCACCTCTGCTTGCGGGTGGCGGGGGACTACGTGGCGAAGAAAAGAGAGTAAAGGGCGGTTTCGGCTTACCCTTTTTGTTTGCAACAGGCTTCGACCAGCGTGAAGTCGTCGCGCTCCCACGTTTCTGTTGTCGCCTGCTGTTTCGTGGTGAGGCCTTCTTGCGGCCCCTCGCTGGGGTGGGGGAGTTTGTTCCGGAGAAATCCGGTGCCGCCGACGCCGACGCCGACGCCGGCTTTGCCGTTTTTGTTCCTTTCGCTGCTGTTTTAGTCTGCTGCCTTTTTTTTCTTGCCGTGGTTTCCTCTTCCTCTTCTTCCGCAGCATCTGACCCTAAACCGTGTTTCCGCGCCCACGCTTCCCGCACACGAGCAACCTCAGCCCGCCAGTCAAAGTTTGCAGCATCACCACTAAGCCTGTACCCTCCTAAGGCTGCCATACGTCTGCAATTCTCCACTGCTGCTTCGTAAGCCGCTTGCAACTTTTGGAAACGTTCCTTCGTGCCAGGCTCATTTGAGCGATCGGGGTGAGTGGCGAAAGCAAGTCTACGGTAAGCAGCGCGTATCTCCTCGTATGTGGGATTCGCGCGGAGGCCTAATGTACGCCATGCGTGCAACATGTGTTCAGGACGGTGACCATATGTTGTCATGCCACACGCTATTGAGTGATTCACATTATTGGGT
>NW_027123631.1:21338-23111 GCF_001457755.1 Trypanosoma equiperdum | reverse complement strand
TTATTATTTTTGAAGGAAGGAAGGGCAGCCACAGCGTTAAGGACTTAAGGGGGAAAGTAATGGCAGTGACAACACAATAGTACGGGAGCACCACCTGACGGAGAGAAGATTAGAACATAATGTTCCCTTGCAGTTCATCATGAGCTTCACCTGCCATTTCTCCGCACAATAAAGGGAAATCGGTGACATCACCAACGGAATGGAACAACCCAACAACCGAAAAAATAATGATAAATAACTGCACCAACTGCAACGCAGAGTCTTAAAGACATGGCCTGGTTTCGACATTGAGGTCCACAATTAACGAAGTCCTTCAACCTCCTTACAGCACAAGACGGTATGTGAGATCATTGCTTGGGTTGATCGAACGACACACTTCGTTTTCACAGTGCTAAGGTTTGCAGGCCTTTCGCCAAACCCGAGGAGGTATTAACAACAGTTTTTTTTTAAATTTCTGCAAGGCGCCACAAACACGCAATCGTATATCAAGGAGGAAAGGTTACTGCAGCTACCACGATACCTTAATGCTTCAAGATGTTCCATGCTTCCACTCACTTCAACTGTCGCCACATTTCACGAGAATGCCGTACACTGCCACCCCAACTACGAGTTGATGCGGTGCCTGGTCACGGCGAATATACGTTGCATCCCACCCGTACGGCAAGCTTTTGAATGGGGGTTTGATAAAATACGGAACCCAAACAACTGTGATGTAGCCTTATATATATATATATATATATACAAACATATATACATATACGTATGTTCACTACATCCGCACTATTGCTGCGTTATGAGTCTCTATCACCACCTCTTTTCCGTATTCCACACACCGTAACCCAAACCCTAATGTCTGGCATACCGTTCTTTCAGAATATCTCTTAAAATGAGCTGTGCCCGTTGTCTTCCTAATTCCTCTGCTGTGAGCACGGGGGCGCTAACAGCGCCGTTTCCATTCATCTCTTTTTCTTCGCCCTCGCTTTCCTTTTTGACCTGTACCGGGGCCTGCGGTACACTCCCTTTTTTTGCCACTTGTGCGAGGGTACCGCGCAGTCGTTTCAGCGTTGCTTCGGCATTCACACCTGACTCAATGTAATCCGCTACAGCGCCAAGTAACTCGGCGTCTAATGCAGTGTCGGTGCAGGGTTGGAGCTGCTCAATATCTGAAAGGGCAATAGAAAGTTGCTCTACCAGTTCATCGCGCGCATTCATGAGAATCTTTCCGCTATTATATATATATATATATAATATATATGTACGTGCCACTCCTCTCACCCCTTGACGGCTTGCACTTACTGGATTAACAAATGTAAGCAAGAAGAAAAATGTACTTCTTGAAAGGAGGTGCAGACTCCCGCAATAAAGAATATTGTTTTGGACATGGCCACAGGACTTCTCTCCTCCTCACATGATTTCTCGCTTCTCTTTCCTTTTTTTTTTAAGTACCAAATGCACCCAACCAACCGAACGAAGATAAGACAACATGAGCATTAACAAGAGAGGACCCAGCTGTCGTCAATAATAAGAAAGTATACGTGATGACAGTAATATATTGACAAAAGTCAATATCTGGCGGTGGAAGCTGGCAAAAAAAGTTTTCTTTTCTTTTCTGTTTTCATGCGTACGTGCCCTTCTTCCTACCTTTCTTTTTTTTTTTCCAATACCTCGGACATAAACTTTCTGAGATGTTTTTCCTCTTGTCTCTCTCTCTTTTTTTTTTTCCTGTAAGCCAGTGCATATTACTGTTGCTATGAAAAACATATATAAGAAATA
>NW_027123631.1:6686-21328 GCF_001457755.1 Trypanosoma equiperdum | reverse complement strand
TTTTTTTTCTTGTTTTTTCCTTTATATTTAAATTTCCGCAAGTAACATCCCTACTCTGATGCAACTATAGCGAAGCTACAGTTCAGAAACTATGGAGGCAAAAAAAGAAAAAGAAAAAATTGCGCAGAGCAGCAGGTTAAGAAAGGCAGTTCAGCGCGGCATCCGCTGACTTTTGACTTTCTGTACACCGTGACTACTCATTGCGCATTCTTAGGAGTTATTACCGATATGACAAATAGAAATAGTGGTGATTCATATACACATCTACACAGGTGAATGGCAAGTGAGCGTATGAAATGAAATTTTTTTTTTTCGAAAAAAGAAGCACCAAAAGAGCGAAAAGGAAGAGCAAAATAACGCAGTAAGCGAGGCACAATTAACAAATGGAAGGACGACTCTTCCTCAGCCCTCACCACTGAATTGTTACCTCGCCAACACATGCCAAGAAACTCTGCAACCATTCATATTATGCAACATAGTGCCAAACAAACACTAGTGCGACGCCCTCATGGAAGAGCAACGAGGGTGAAAATATAAAGGAAGGGATCATCTCAGTGAAGATGAAGCAAAGATGTAAAAAAAAAAAAGAAAGAGCGAATAGCGATAGATAGCCAAACCACACACTTACCTAGAGGGAAAGGGAGTGCACGACCTAGAGAGGGGAAGTCGTTGCAATATCTCGCTTCTATCGATTGCCTTCTGTGTGTTTCTGTTTCCTAAAACCGATTTATTTACGGCTATTATGGAACCTCCACTATCCTTTCTCTACGCTACTAAGCCACTTGCCGCCTTTTATCACAATGCTTCAACTCGGCACCCGCAGTCCTAGTGCATGATCCACTGTCCATTCCTCCAAATCACCTAACAGCCGCCCGACTTTTGTTGTGACAAGCAGCGGCACCAGCAGTGAAATAGGATGTGCGAAGGCATGCATTGCAACCGGAACGATGCTGTGGAGCATGTGGTTGGGGACGGATAAGATAATTTCATCATGAACCTGTAGGAGCAACCGAACGTCAGGTGCATGGGGTTGCAGCACCTCACGCTCCACGGCGATCATGCCCAACTTCATCACATCCGCGGCACTTCCCTGCACGACGGTGTTGAAGGCCTGACGTTCCGCATGGGAGCGTTTCGTAAGCACGCGATCGTTTATGTCAGGTATAGATCGGACCCGGCCGCTCAGCGTTCGCACGGAACCGTCACTTCGACACTGATCAATGATGCGCCGCTGGTACGCGTCAACGGTGGGAAAACATGATTTAAAGAGTGAAGACACACGCAGCGCCTGCTCCACAGACACGCCCATTTGTTGCGCCAGTCCGCGCGGTCCCGCACCGTAGAGTATACCGAACACCACTTTTTTGGCAAGGCTCCGTTCTTCGCCGGTAACGCTTGTTTTGCGGAATATAATCTCAGCAATCGAGCGGTGGATGTCTCCAGATTTCGTGAGAACATTGATAAGAGCTGAATCGCCCGATAGATGTGCCAACACTCGTAGCTCTACCTGTTCATAGTCCAGCGAGACCAACGAATACCCGTCGGGCGCCCCTAAACAGCGGCGTATGAAACTCACCTCCTTCTCTTGCACGGGGCCATCGCTCTCGTTTCCTCCAGCATCGGCAGCGTTAACATCACCGTTGATGTTTTCGTTGTTGCCATTTTCAGAGTCGGCATCGTTAGTGTTATTTTTCTCGTGGGTTGCTACAAGTTGCGTGGACCGCGGTAGGGCCTGCATGTTGGGCTCCACAGATGTCAGCCGCCCCGTTTCGGTACCTTCCTGCACCAAATTGGGGTGCAGTTTCGCCCACTTCGCTTTGTGACGGTCGGATGCGTTCGGTATTGCTTCCTTGCCTTGTTCACTGATGCTGAAGTCTGTGAATTCTCCATCACCTTCTTCAATGGGAATCGCCATCTCCATAAATCCAACGACGTACGTTTGTAAAAGCTTCGCCAACTTCCGATACGCGATTAATATGCGTGGGAACTCGTGGTGCCGTGCTAGAATCCTCAGGGTTTCTTCTGACGTAGACAACTTACCACCTCTCGTTAATATGAGGGAATTGTTCTCTGTGGACCCTTCAGTGCCCTTCGACACAAGGTTTGGGCCGAGCTTCAGCACCTCATACAGCGCAACCCTGCAGTCGTCTGCGCTCTGTATGTTAAAGTTCGTCATAGAGGGGATCATACTGCGAGCCTCACTTCGCAGCTTCTCCATTTTTTCTGCGCAGCGCGCCTTGAAACCGTCCACCTCCACCAAATTCACGTAAAAGCCGTTCAGTTTCATCGCCGCACACATGATGGAGATGCGCTTCTCCTGCTTGAGAAAGGCTGGTAACAATCCATGAGATCCCAGCCTACCGTAGAGCATTCGGTAGAGCGGCTCCATGTAAAACACGCGGTGGCTAACGGCCTCTTTACTGCCTTTGCATTCCGCGGCGTTGAGCCCTGCCGGGAGCCCTATTTGCTGCTGGTACGATTGAAGGAGCTTGTCATAGTCCGCAAACTCGGCTGTGTCCGCTGATGGCTCAAGCATCCACGTCATGAGGCGGACATCAGACACGCACGAGGTAAAGAACTTACCCTGTTTGTAGGACAACAGTGGAAGCAAGAGGCAGGGGGCGTTGAATGTAACAATTTCAACACCCGGAAGTTCTTCAGCAACTCGCACAAGTAACTCCAAACCAACAGCCGCAGAGTAGACAATTACATCGTCTTTCCACCGTACGACGAGGAAACTCACCTCGAGATGGCTTAACTCAGGGTTAACGCCGCGCATGAAGTGCACTTTTCCGCGCGAAGAGGAGGAAATGGTGAAGTTCGTCTGCCCTTCGCGCGTTGCAAAGCCAACAAATATCGTGGGTACCTGGAAACGATTAGGGTCGTTGAGGGTATCGCGTGCATCATTGAACAATGCGCTACCATCCAACTCTTCCTTGAATGCCACCTGCAGCCCACGCTGCGGAGACGTTGCAGGGTCCACAGGCAATTTGAACAATGTCCTCTGAGTTGCACATTTACTTGAGTGCCGCGACGTTACCGTTGCTTCAGCATTAGATAATGTGGAGGACTTACGGGCCCTCGTTTTCGTCTTCTTTTCAGATATTTGTTGCCCTGCTTCTTGCTGCTGATGGGTTGCGGTGCTTCCCGCCCCCTTGTTCAAAACAATATTGTTGTCACTTGTAGTTGATCGCTTGTTCTTCGCGCTGTCTCTGGATAAGCCGTCCTTACCGGGAACCCGCTTTTGCGAGGGGGGAGCAGAACCACCACCAATAATTTCTGTGTCCGTTGTTACGGAGCTAGGTGTACATGTATTGCTTGTGCTTTTGCTGCTTGTCTTCTCTTTTAAACGCACTGCGTTGAATATTTGTTCTCTTGTTTGTCCGACACGCGACGTCAACACCGCCAACTGCTGACGAAGCGACTCCTGGACACTCGCCGTTTTGGTGATTGAAGCATCGTTTACCATCTGCGACTGCGTGGAGCTGCTTGTGCATGAGCTCTGAGACGTGGCTGAAGCCAGGTTGACTCCTATATCAACACCAAACGCTCGCCACTTCTCCCTATTGCTACCCGACTCCACGCCACCGCTCTTCGTAGGTCCGTCATTTTCATCCCCCTGTTGGAAATGTGTCAGCTTCACGGAGACGTAGCGTTGGTACGGATGACCATGTAACGACATTTTTTATGTGTATAAGAGGACACTACAAAAATGAACAACGAGCGTTAGGGACAATAAGAGAGAACGATTGTGCTTGATTTTCACGGCAAATAAGCAAATACCTGAAGCAAATGTGGATGATGGGCTGCGCCTTATGACCATATGCTTGGTCCCGCAGTTTGTAACTACACGTACATCAAGCAAACGAGAAGACATGATTTGGAAATCAACAGAAAGTCACCCTAACCCAAACACCCACCACACGCCTTCACAGCAGACCTCATCCAGTTATTCAAGTTTTAGGCTCCTTCTTCAATCCCGTTCCTGACGATAATTGTCACAAAAGGCTAACCTCATCGCCACTTTCCATCAGCGTCACATACGGCGCAAAATATACCTCTTTCGGTACGGGCCCACACGAGATGATGCGGTGCAGCACGCTCTGCCAGAGAAGCCCACCGCTTCCGGCATCCACGTCAGCTTCCTCATAGGAAATGCGTTCCACATGTGGCTCTTCTGCTTCCACTTTGGTTCGCTGTCCCCGGAAAACGCGCAGTTCACCACACTTGCTGACATTGGGGGATTCAACATGTTCTTCCTTCATTTCGTGTCTTCCACTTCCTACCGATGATGTCTGTGCTGGAGGCTGCTCACTCCACCTAAATCTTAGGAAGGCTTCCTGTTTGAACTCCGCAGAGTCGTCCCCGGCATCGCTGCTATGCCGCTCAAAACAGCGGTTTGCGACCTTTTCTCCGTAGATTCCATGGTCTTCACTCCAAAGAAACACCCCATCGGCGGTGCAATCCAGTGAGAGAACCAACGGCTCCTCCCAAATAAGTGGTGTTCCGAGCACCGCAGCATCATATGCCGCCTGTTCTTCTGCAGTCTGTGGGCGCCAGGGCTTCAACCAGCGACCACGGCTTCCCACCACTTCCATTTTTCGGCCGTCGTCAGCGTTCCCACTTCCACGTGACGGGAGGTAATGAGGAGCCACTGATAACAACACGTGCGGCTCTGCACTGGGGGAGCGGAGATGGAAATCCGCATGCCACTCCCGGTAGTCCTCCGGTGAGCGGGATACAGACGACTCTTCGACGCCTTTACCGCAAGTGGTACTGTCACTTCGCGTCACTGAAGTGAGACCACATCGGGCACTGAAGGCATGATGAGTGCGCCACGTGGTTGCCTTCAGCCCGTCCTCCACTGTTTCGAACGCACGGCCGGCGGCGTCAAGAATGCTATCGGTAGAAAAGGGTTTTAAAAGACGCCTCGGTTCACAGTAGAGGCCTGGCGCCGCGCAGTCGAATACCCAACATTTTTTCATCGTTTTCGCAGCTCTGTTGCTTCCGCTGGAGTTCACAGCTACGCATATGTATGTGCTAGATAGCGGGCGCAGAGGAGAATGTAAAACAGCAAACACCTAACGTTGTTCCATACACCACCCTGTAGTGATGCGGCCGCCTTTGTTGGGACGGTAAGCGTGTGTGTGCGTGCGGGGCAATGAAACACAATTGAGTACAAAAATATGCAGACAAACAAGAATTGACAAAACCATAAATGAAATGACAACAACAAAAGTATCAGCAGCGTCAAAACAGCGCCGACAACAATGACGGGGTCAGTAGGACGTGCAGCGGAAGGTTGAAAACCCAACGAAATAACACCCCAATTCAACGATTAACATGCACGAAGTAATTATCACATAATGATAGTCAAGTAGTGCCAGTAATATTAGCACAGCAAGCAGACGGAGGGAGTTGAGCTACGCTACATATGGCCCGAATCCCCTTCAGCTGATCTATCTATATATACGTTTGTATGAATTTGTACACCCGATATTTGACTGTCTGGGTGACTGGACTTTTTCTACAATATCACCCACATTTTGTCCGTAGCGCCGGCACCTCCCAACTCGTCCGCCCCCCTCCCCAGATCCCCTCGCATATTGGCTCCACGTAATGTGTGACCGCAACATCATCGGGGATTGTTCGCTACTGCCACACGATGATGGCTGCCGAGCGTTCCCGTCGGCCCAGAAGCACAACAGCATCGATGGTCCAGCTTCTTCTTCGGCACGTTTCCCAAGACTAAAGTTATGCAGATTCTACGGGCGCAGGAATGTGACGCACTACAAGCAACGGGGCAACCCGGCACCTCCCTGGTAGAATATTGTTAATTTATCGGAGGAGCCCACGCTGAGATCGCCTGCGTTGCCGTACGCAGTGGAACTCAGCTTCGTTCCCACACTATTACGGGACATGCACACCACCGCTTCCACCGGAAACTATGGAGTGTGGGTGCGCAAGCGCAGCATATCCAGAACTGCAACCGTTGAGTATACCAAACATACTTGTTCCCCACGTTGCAAGCAGGCACCTGTGGTGTACTGCCGCTTTCTCTCTCTCTCTCTTTCTTCCTCTCCGCGCTTGGCGAATGTCCGTCCGATCCCTTTCCGTGCTGTGTTGAACGGCGGGCTCGCACCAGTGACTTTCTGCCACTTTGCACGACTTCAGAATACCCCGGCAACGGGCTCCGTAGCGGCTGACCGTGTCAAGTCAAGAAAAATTGCTTTGCCGTGTAACACACACGTGTCCGAAACAATAGAGTACAGTCACGTGTGGAATTCGCCTGTGCTGATCGACTTCAGCCAAAGCAGCCAAGATTTTTGGGTTCTTAACCTTGTTCGCTTTTTTTTTTTTGCGCTGAACGCAGCGGTTCTCCCCTTGAGTAAGCGGCTCTATTATCAAGACATTGTAGTGACAGGAAAAGAAGATAAAGCAAGGGAACAAAATACGGATAAACGAATCTGACGAATGAGGATACCAAAGAATGGACCACATGTACATGAAGTTTCTGCCTCTTTTCTTCGTTACTTTGTTCACCAAGATTGATGCCCCATTCCACCAAAACTATTTCCAAAGGAGAAGTGTTGCAGAAGATAGCTGCCGGATTCCTTAAACGATAGTGACATTCGGGCTAACGCGTTCAACGGTTTGAACTACCAAATCATCTCATTCCTTCTCTGTTACTTTCGCGTGCCTCCGCTTTAATTACCCAATCACTTGTCGGGTCCCTTTCCACTGCCCTTTGTTACACCAGGAAGATGAAGCTCATCGCCATCCCCAACACCACCAGCACCTCTACGCATCGATTCATGGGAGTAATACCGAGTGCCGGGCATGCCATGTGGTATGGAGCCCGCATCACCAGCCTTATCGCTAGTACTGCCAACGCTATTATCGTTCCCTGTAGTTTGTTCGTCGTTATGTTGCACTTCCCCATTCGCTCGCCGCCACTCAATCTTCCCCCGCATAGCGTTGGCCATCGGGCACTTTTTGCTGAGTTGTTCCGCGAACGCCATCATCTCCTCCTCGGAGGTGTTTGGAGTGTCGATATAACCCACCACAACGGTCTCAGACCCCACTTGTGAGCCTGTCTTCCGTTCCTCAACCTGCATTGTTACGCTCTTCACATCAATACCCTGTTCAACGGCCACCTCTGCCGCGTGCGCGGCGGTACAGTGCTGCAGCAACGCCAGGGCTCCAGCATTCGTTGATGTTGCCTCCTTCAGTCCCTTAAGAGCGGCGGAAGCACTGGCCATGAGACGCTCCCTGAGGCTCTTTCCCTCCATCGCCCGCCGTGCCGCTTCCTGAGCTACTTGCTGCCTTTGTCGAAGGATCTCTTCATAAACTTGGCGGTGCTTACGGCGTTTGTTTGCTTGTTCCGGGTTAGTTTCGGCTCCAGTCAACGTTTGACAAGCCCTTGCGGTGGAGGCAATATATTCGTTCGCTTTAAAGCGCAAGAATATTGCTGCCTTCCCCAGTTCCTCGGAAAGTATTTGCCGCAATCCAAACTTCATCGAAGAGCGGCGCATTGTATCTGCAGAAAAGAGGCCCGAACAAACTTGCACTAATGTGCGCAGTATACCACACAAAAGCCACTTCAGCGCGGCTTTTGGGCTTAACACCCCGTGATTACCACCCAGTTGCGGCCGTCTGCGGCAAAGAAGAGGGAGGGAGAAAAGAAAAGTGTACCAAACATTGCGAAGAAAGAGGAGAGAACTGACACTGTTGAAACTATTCACCACAAAAGAAGCATGGCGCTATGATCGGAATCGGAGCGACATAAGTTGGCGATGCCGCACTTCTTACTCCGAGCCGGTTATTAACCTTCACAAGAAACACTTGGTACAGTTGAAGTGCCACACACACAAACACACATACACGTAAGATATACACATGCTAACACATAAATATGGATGTACAAGTTCTCATCATATGCAAAAGGGGTGCAAATAACGCTTTTCCAGCAACGTTGACCCCAAGAAGGTGAGTGTTTGTTTCTGTTCTTCCCTCCATGCACCCATACTACGACTTTGTAAAGACGCAATTATACAAGTACAGACAATTATTTTTTTTGTAATACCCGACATAACCGTCCTAAGCACCACATCTCCCCTCCTCCCTTTGTTGTCTTCCTCGGCTTCCTTACGTTGCTCTCGGAGAGAATGGAGGGGATGGCGAGCTAAGAAAAAGAAAAAAAAATACACGCTGCAGAGATAACCGTACAGATTAACCGACGCAGGAACAAGGATCGAGAATACAGGTTCCCATCATCTCCCTCTTCCTCCCCCTTTTTCCCATACTTTCTCCCCCCTCGGAAAGGCTTCCGGGGTTTATAAACATATATTACATTCAAAACAACACTCTCCACAGGAAAGCCCACTACCCGACCGCCACGGCCCAATTTCTCACCATCGTTGAATAATGTAAATAGGAGAGAAAAATAAATGTAGGTGCCGCCAAGCCTACAGTCGAATGTCCTTTTGGAGGAGCTCGACTTGCTTTGCGACGAATGGTTTGTCTTCACCCCACACGCCAGTGCAGTACTCATTGGGTGCGCGCAATGGAGCCTTTGGGTTGTGAGTGTGATGCTCCAGCACATGAGTGAGCAGTGCCCTCCGTGGCGGAACCATAGGCGGCGGCGGCTTGCGGTGTGGCTGCTGCACATCTTTCAGTGGCCCTATTGGCCCTCGTGTTTCCGTAGCGTCGGAGAAAGTCACGCTGTTTCTCGGTAGGCCGGATTGCGGCCTCTGTGCCACTTGTCCTCCCCATCGGCCGTACCCAACCACAGTTGCGGGACCCGGCAGCTTATCGGCCGAGGGGTGGCTGCGGCGCAAATACTCTTTGATCTCTGCTACTTCGACATCGTGTGGGGGTCGTGCACAGAGAGGAGGACCTGTTGGCCCACGAAAGGAGCCGACGTCGGTTCTCTTAATCCTGAAGGACGGTGGTCTGGAAATCTCTGACACATTCACCTTTTGCGCTGCCTCTTCCTCTTTCGGGATTGACAAGCTGTTGCATATGGCGGGTGGCTTCACAAAGCCGGGACGGCTGTCAAGGTCAGCCGCGTACTCCTCGGGGACAGGTCTCCTCCTATCGAAGTAAGGAAGACATGAGAGGGCATCCTCCGCCGCCATCCTGCGCAGTATTCGGCGCCTCTGTTTTTCCACCTTTGACATGTAAATGTTGTAGTGGTCCACCAAGTCCTTAACCTTCTCCTCGTATGTTTGTGGCACCCGAGTGGGATTTACCTTTATATTGCCCTCGTCCTCCAGTTTCCTGAGCAGTGACCTCACCGCCGTCTCCAACGTTACCCTCTGCGAGGCGATTTCGGCCTCCACGGAATTACCCTTAAGGAAACTCTCATGTTCATCAAGTGCGCCCATAAACAGCTCACGCGCCTCGTCATTGTTTAGCGATACAAAGTGAATAAGGCGACACAGCATATCATAATCACACAATTCAAGCGATTTCTGGTACTCTTGCGGTAGTCCTGTGTACGTTAACGTCGCCCGTTCCTCACTTCCCACATTCAGCCGCCTTCTCCACAGGTACGCAAGTTTTGAGCGCACATCACGAAGCAACTTGGCCTTCTCCGCAGCAGCTAATTCCATACGGGTCATGAATTGTTCAGCTACGATGTCTTTATCTACTTGACGTTGCATCTGGTCGGTGGAGGCGATTGCATCGCAACACACCTCTGTGCTACGCCTAATGACTTCATCCAAGCCCTCGAACATCTCATATTCGATCCTGTCGATCCTATGCCGCAACTCCATACTGAACTGGCGACCAATCTGAAACGCGTAGTCAATGTTCTCCTTTTCCCGCTCTGTTGCATCACGCAATGTCTCGTCTGCAAGTTCTACATGTGTCACACACTCGTCGAGGGCGGCCTGCTGTGCCTTGATTATTTGCCTAGATTGGTTGATCATGCGCTGCGTGCGGTTGAGCAAATCGCTAAAGACATTCGAAAGAGACGCCGCCTCACCACACATTTTGTCAACTGAACTTACAATATCATCTGTTCGCATGTCTTTAAACGTGCCAATACTACACGAAGAATAGAGATCCGCAGAAAAAAAGGCCTTTATCCGTTCGCTTTCACTTCCCTCTTCCTGATCTTTGCGCCTTATTCGTCTCTCATCTTCATTTTCCGCTGTCGGTACAGCATTTACGCACGACAGCCTCCTTCCCTTGGGTGCTAACTCTTGATGAATGAATGGAACCTCTGCTTCGAGTATTTGGCTCTCTTTCATGGCCTCGACACCGTTCTTCTGCACGGTATCAACTAGAAGAGCTACTTGTTCAAGCATCTGCATCGCTGAATTCTTTGCTTGCGCCAACTTGCCGGTAAGCTCTTGCTTCTGTTTCTGCATCTCGTACTCAAGTTTCTTGATAAGGTTTCTCTGAGGTTGGAAAGAGTGAATAAATATGCTCATCATAATTTCGTCAAAGGCTTCTTCTTGTGCCACTTCGATCTCTTTGCGTGCCGTCTCCTCATTCTTCACCAACACCGCGGCTGCCTTCTTTCCACGTTTACCACGTGGTGAACCCCTGCTCGCCAAGCTGACGGTGCTGAGGCGTCGACCTGAAGCGGGTTGTGCTTCGGAGTCGGTTCTTGACAGGTCTTTAGCAGACGCCGCCTTGATCGCCAGCGACTGTCGCTGTTTGCTTCGTGACGAGTCACGTGAGGATGACTTTGTCTTCGGTTTCGTCTGTTTTCCATGTGCAGCATCTTGTTTGGCGCTCCCTTTCGACTGCGATCCGCCTTTGCTGGCGCTGGATCTCCTGGTGGGGGATAATGCCGAGTTTGCACCCCTGGGCTGCGGCTCTGTTGACCGCCGGCGTTCCGCACCCCCCTTCTTTGCAGCTGAAGGGGACCCGCCACCCTGCCCCATCGACTGCTTACGGTGGGCCGTTGAGTCGTCGCGGTTTGTTGGTGAAGAGTGTTGACGCCTACTTGGCGACGAATTTGCAGCCGACTGTTGGCCCTTATGACTGCCGCCACTGCCTTCCCTATGCCGCGAGGCCAGCTGCTGTCCGGGGTTTCGACCCGGTTGCTGCGCCTCGTTGCCCTGGAAATTCTGTGGGGAACCCGCCGTGTCGTGCCTGCGCCTAACGGAAGACAAAGGCGACCTTCCATCCGTTGGAAGCGGTACACCAGTGCCCCCTTGCTCGCTGTCACTCGTGATTGAGCCACTTCTTTCAGCAGGGAAAATGCTCACACGGGGCTGACGGCGGTGTAACGAGGCAGAAAGGTCTTCGCTCGCATCTTCCGCCGCGAACGACACAGTGGGGAACGATGGGGAATGTGCAAACAGCTTTCCGTCATTAACATCCTGTGCGGGCGGCGTACAAGTCATTGCAGATTCACCAGCAGATTTAGCAACAATAGTGCCAGCGGACACCTTCGACCAACTAATGACCTTCCTTAATTACGCACAGTACCACGCAAAAGGGGAAGAAAGCGTAGCGAAAGGTAATAGGAAAATAGGGGGAAGTGGTATGGTGAAAGAAAACACCGGCCATTGCAAGTACGGAATGCTGTAGGAAAGTTAGTACTTGCAAATTGACGGGGACGATGCTGGAAATGACAGTACATAAAAGAATCAACACACGCATCCTGTAACCAGCTGTGCGAAAAATTTCAACCCTTATCATCCCCGTGAGCACCCTGCGCTGGGTTGCGCGCTCCGTGCACCGCGTGAGGCCTTGTGATTCGCACGTTTATACATATATACATATATACACATGTACATATGTACATCTACGCACACTCACAGAACCTTTTTTTTTTTGCGCCCCTTATACATTCCCACAGCAAAATTGGAATAAAGGACGCCACTGTTGCCACCAGCAGCGTGACACCTTCCCATTTATATATTAGTTATCACATACACGGTGAAAATGAACAAAAAAGGGGGTGATGAAATGTAAAGAAGGGACCCATAGCACGGAGGTGCCCACGTTGCACGTCCTTGGGGGGAGGGGGGCTGGGAATTGGGAAGCATAACCCGGCAATTTGTATGGGATTCCGATGCGTGAAAGTAAAAAACCGACACGGAGCAATCACCAGCGGAAAAATATCGATACGGCTGAAAATGAGCCGAATAAGATGCTGGTTCCCACCTCTCAGCCACTTGTACGGCTTGTGGTAACAAGAAACATTCCTCCAGTAAACACGAGTCCCTTCATTTTCCCTGCTTCCCTCCCCCGTCGTACTGCTGCCTCTGGCACATTGTGGCACTTTCCCTACTTTCGATACAAACTGCAGTGCAGACTGCCCAATCCAATCTTCATCCACATTTCGAAGCCGCACACTTTTCTATGCCTTGGGTATCGGATAAGTGTGACAAGGGATGTGCTGAATCGAACGCTATTGCGGAATGACAAAGAGCATCCTGTAAAACACGTTCCATCTGCCGTGGAGTGGGAAGACATTAGCACTCAAACGTGTTGGGGTGGTAGACCTCTTCATTTTCATTATTCCTCTCCTGTTGATCCCACACTTTCCTGCTCCCGTTACCACTACTTCAAACACGCAGAAAAGATCCACGCTGAGTTAAACACCCTTTGCCATCCCTTTGTCTCATCCATACCATCTAGTTGCGTTACATAGCACTGCATTGGCTATGCGGTTAATGCCCGACCCTGACAAAGTAAATAAATATACTTATTTATTCCATTATTTTCGTCTACGTCTCGTTGCTTCAGCCCGCAGGTCGACCCGACTTTATTGGCTGCCTCACACTTCTCCTCCATCTGCAATAAGACAGTAAATATGAGGTTCCTTTCGCCGCCGCCGCCTATTCACGACCTCCTCGCCACTGTCACCCTTCGCGCTTTTCGCCTTTGTTTCACTAGACACCCCATCTGAGTGTAAATCCCATGACTCCGAACTGTCGTAGTCAATAAGAAGAACCACGCGAGTGGTGTAACGGGGGACCGGTGGAACCCGGCGGGCCGATAACTCCCGATCTGTGGCTGTCTGGCGCTCTTCCTCACTTACTACCTGTGCCACCGCTGTAGTGGGCTCATTGCTTCCTGACTTGCGCGAATGCCGCTGGAGCACGGACCTAAGGAAGCCATCTTCGTCGAACCGGACACCTAGCGCGGCATCACTACGGGGTATACAACTCGCTACCACGCTCAACAACGGTTTCAGCTCGAAGGGCATGGAGAGAGTGGCCGAGGGCGTGGTTCCCTTGTTTCCCGATGATGATGATTTCCTGCCCTTGTGGAGATTTACAAAACCAAGGAGGTTGCCACTGACAGTACTCTGCTTCATCAAGTCAAGAATATCCGTGACCGACTTTTTAATATTGCATCCTTGCACCACCGTTGTGTCCGGCAACGATGGGTCGTTCATGTAAACGTGCGTGATAGCGTGGCATGCCGGTGGTAATGCATGCAACCTCTGTGATTCCTGTGCTTTTCGCAGAGCTGCAGTCTGCCACTGTCTCAACGCCATAACGCGCCCGAGAGCCTCCAGCGCCGCCGCGGAAGGTTCTGCAGGCGATGTGCCTCTGCCTTTTTGAACCTTGCTATTTCGCTTTTCACTGGACTGACGACGTTTGGAGTTTTCATTACCTTTCTTTGAAGCCAATACCGTTGACATTGCATTCCTAGGCAGCACGTCAGCCGGCGGTACGAGGCGCTCCATTTCCCGTACGTGAATGTAGTGAACGTTGTCCGCGCTTTCCTCGGACAAGACGCGAAGGGCGATATTATACTCCCTCGTTACAGCATTCCGCTGCTCCCTCCGTCGACTCCGGCTCTCTCTTCTCGCGTCCTTTTTGTCCTTACTATTTGAGTCGTTGTCAGTGATACCTTCCTGACCCTTGTGTTGCGAACGTGGTGCCTGAGTCGGCGGCTGCATAATGACCGACTGGTCAACTTTCTTCAAATGCCAGTTGACGCAACGCTGGTCCTTCGGAGATGTGGCAAACATGAAGGCCAAGGCATCTGACACCACAAAGAGCTTCAAAACGACGGCTCGGTCGACGAGGCAAACGTTTTCCCCCTCCCGCTCCTTCTTTTGAGTGTTTTTGTCGTCGGTAACACATGGGAGACATTGGGCGGTTGAGCCCTCACTGGGGTTACACGACTTGGTACCCGTCACCGCTACTGCTTGCTTCCCTTCCCTGCTATTGCTACACTGCTTTGCTTCAGTGCAGGGCTGACTTGACCTCTTGCTCTTTGTGCGTTTGTTATTACACATATGTGGCTGTTCCTCTTCCTTGTCTTCTTCTATGACGCTTGTTTGCACTGCAGTGGTGTCCACTGGCGACTCCGCTGCCCTAGGGACGTCTGTGGACGACTTCTTTACGGCGTGCGGCATGCGCGGAAAAGCACCAAGTTTCTTCGAGCCACTTGATCTTCGCCCAATGAACTTCGACGATGAGTAGAAGGCCGAGAAACGCCAGATAGGTATGAATGAAGAGCCGGCTCTCCACGGGGCTGCCGGCGGCGTGGTGGCTGCTCTAACACAACGCCTCATGATGTTCTACGTGCCCAGAGAACAAAGGAAAGTGTGGCCGATAGTGAAACGGCGACAAAGCCAAC
This sequence comes from Trypanosoma equiperdum, assembly GCF_001457755.1. Classification (NCBI taxonomy): domain Eukaryota; phylum Euglenozoa; class Kinetoplastea; order Trypanosomatida; family Trypanosomatidae; genus Trypanosoma; species Trypanosoma equiperdum. The sequence goes on along the minus strand of NW_027123631.1, from coordinate 6,757 downwards.
TCTCACTTACGGTCGTGGGTGATTAACCAGCTGTTCTGGTGTGCACGCGAGCAGATGCGGCTATTGACCAA
>NW_027123631.1:0-6676 GCF_001457755.1 Trypanosoma equiperdum | reverse complement strand
AAAAAAAAAAAAGAGCGACTCGTTTACGGCCTCGTGTTGACTTGGTCCCCTTGCCCCCGCTCCTTTCCTAAAGTTTTGTTATTACACTTGTACTTACTTCCGTCGGATGAACAGCACCACAAGCACTGCTCAACGTTTGTCATGCGAGCGGCGAAATGCAAAGGATGCCACGGAAGGTGTGTTAAGAGTAAAGAAAGCATATTGGAAAAGAAACACGTGCTCCACATTATCAAAGAAAGTGAGACAAAAGAACCATACCACCGCTCAACCGGGTAGAATCACATGAAGAAGGAGAGTGCAGATAAGAAATACAGTTACACGCCCTTGCCGTCAAAGGCAACACTTGGGTGGCGTCGAGGTAAAGAGCTTCATGGAGGAATGGTTGTGTATGTGAGAGAGAAGGGCACGCCGTCCCCTCCCCGGTACATTCCCTGTGGAGGAAGTGAGTTGGTGCGTTGTGTTTCTCATAGTCTTATCTAACGGTGACCACCGCAGCACTCGCCCCGCCAAACCACATTCTTCCTCGTTGTTGCTTGCAGTGAGTTCCTGGTGTCGGAACCGTACTCACATCTCGATATGTGGTTCTTAGCCTTCTTCCTTTCTCTCAATCTGGCAGCTGACTGTCCTCCACTGACGGACATGCATCGTTTTCGATATCGGATGGCATTGTAGGAGTTACGTCTAGCAACTCGTCGTTCCTGTTCCACCGCGCCTGTTCATAATAACGCTTTTGGTGTTGGAACTGCCGGTAGTCAGCCTGAGTGCAAACTGGTGACTTGTCCACCTTCGTGTTGCTGCGTGTGATGTTTCCACCGATGTTGAAGAGGCGTGAGTGGGCAATGGCCTGCCACCGTGGTGAATCTAAACTGCGTATCAGTAGCCGTTCTGCACGCAATGCTTCTGGTGGCTCCCTGTGATCAAGGCATCTTTTGGAGACATTGAATACACCTGTGTGGGAAGTTTTGTATGTCGGAACTCGATGAATATTTGCGTAACTACAATCCTCCCCTGTTTTCTCACCATCACAGCTCTCGTCGTTGGTTAAAAGCGACACATCTCTATTCGTGAAACTCCGGTTCAGTCCCAGTGGGATACTCGTGCCACCACCAGCACCGACCGCTGCCGGTGGTTTTCCGGGAAGCCGGCGCCGGATCATGTGGGCCTTCCTTTTCCAAGTGAAGTAGGCCGACGCCACGAGGCTCTGCTCCCGCATGGCCGCCGCGTATTTTAGGGTTTCCTCCTGATTTCTCGCATGGCGTTGCTGCACTCGCTTCGCATAGCGCCTGTGCCAAGTGCACCACGTCGCACGCAGCAACCCCCACTGCCGCCTACGTGAAGCGTTTAATTCGTGTTTTTGAGTTAACCGCTGATGAGAGAGAACCCGACTGCTCCACCGCGCCCAAGCAAAGCGGTAGAAACGGCGCTCACGCACATCAGATAGACGACGACCTGAGCGTTGAAGACGGACGCGTTTGCACCACCAATGGAAGGAGTGGGCGGCGATTCGCCTATTCCACCACGCATAAAGCGTACGAAGGCGCTCCGCCGTGTCTTCTCGCCGCAACCATCGGACACGCCAAACCGTCATCACTCTGCACTTCAGCCGTTTACACGCACTAGAAATAAACCGCGTACACAAACTCTGGACCCTCCAGGCCCTATACCAGTTGCTGAGACACCGACGCTGAACAGCCGTCCTCTCGCGCATCACTGCAACCTGCTCCTGTTCCCTCCAAATAGACCACCGCTCCAGCCGCTCACGCATGAGGCTGAAGTATCGTCGTGCACACATACGGTCCGCTACGCGCTGACGGTAGGCGTCGCGCCATTGAAGAAAACATCGGCTGCCCATGTCCTGCCGTAACATGAGTGGTAATTTGTCACCCCGGGAATGAATGATAAAAGTGTAGGCGCAACGCCACCTAACAAAACATCGCCGTCCCAGCCTACAAATTTGAAATTGCCTGAGAAGGAATAACGCCCTCCAAAACGAAAAGACATGTTTCTGCAATTTGAGGAGCTTTTCCGTGACAAAACTGTCACATTGCTTTTCCATGTCTTGTTTCCGCCTCATCTCACGGTGACACTGCCACCGGCTATTCCAGTGCGTCCAACACTCCTGGGTAGTGCGCTCAGCCAGCTTACGAAGCTGTTGCTTGATAGCACACCGTTCGTGCATTCGTGCATAGCGCCAATGAGAGAGACAAAAACGTTTCAAATGCTCGGCGGCTAGCGTGTTTCGTTTTTTCACAAAATCATTCACAAGCTTATCACGGATATGGCCTGCCGATGACACTGAGTCGGGTTCCCTTGTTGAGCTCGACAAATGCCGCACAGGATCCGGTACACCCCCTGATACTGTAGGCTTATCGCTATCGCCACGGATGATACAAGTGCCAACAATGCTACTGTTGGTCACGGCACTCTCCGGAGGATCCGACCTATTCTCCCCGGTATGGATGCCATCCCGCGACTCATCTTTCTTTCCTACTTCTTCATCCTCCAACATGACCGTACTTACTCCAACAATACTTGTCTCTATATAACCTTCCTGACCAGCCCCACATGTTATAGTGTCCGGTAGCGCTTGTAATCGCTCCATTGGCGGCGCAACAGACGATGGCGCATTGACCTCCTCAACAATCGCACGCAGCAGGCGCATTCCACGCCGCTGCTGGAGCCGCCTGAAGGCCTTTAGCAAGAGCGTCGTGCGCCGCCACACCCGCACATGTTCTTCCATAGTGGCAGCAAGCAAAAAGGTTGGTAGCATCAGACTAAACCACTGATGGGGGCAACCACAGTGTACGGCATGAATAATAACGACGGCACCACTCTCAGCTTTTGACGGGGCCACCCCGAGTTCAGGAAACACTTGCAACAATAGCTCTGTTGAAACGTTCTCTTCTGCGTTGGGTATCGTTGCAGCTGCCTCGTGTCGCACGCTCTCGAGAGACGCTGCACGACTCAGTAAGACCCCAAGGGAGCCCTCGCTGCTGCCGCACCGCTTCATGATAAGTTGTGTAAGTGCCGTAAGAATGTGCAACCGAAGCCCCGCTTCCTTCAAGACGACTCCAACAGCTGCGCCCAGCTCCCCATGCTGATGTTGGCACGCTCGATATGGGTGGTGTTCGCAGTGGATCATGTGAACTGCGGTCAACATCGCGTACTTGCTGGCACCCTCGACGACGGAAGAGGCTTCTACCGTTGAGATATATGCAGCCACCGTTGCTGTGATTCTTTCGCTTACTGTGCCCTTTCCCTTTGCGGTGGCGCACAAAGCCAGGATGATTCGACATGCTTGTGTCAACACTGCCTGGAGTAACACGGAGCAGCTCCCCCGATACATGTCACTTTCAGTCATGACCACCGGCCATGCGGGGCGGGAAGCACCAACTGATGATTTCTCAGTCACTGCCAGCGTCACCCGAACCCTCCCGTTTTGCTTAGTACAACAGACATGGAAAGAAGAAAAGGAAACCGCGAGTGTGTGTGTGCGTGGAAAAGAATTAGTGATGCGCATGTAATGAGCCAGCAACACATCGCCTTGAGCGCACGCCTATAGAGTTTCAAAAGTTCACATGCGCGTAGAAATCGTTTGCAACTCCAACTGTGTTTCTGAACCTGTTTTTCCCCCTTCTGGCATGGGAGGCTCCCCCATGAAGTCCCTTCAGCAGTCTTTTATCTCTTGTTTCCCCCCTCTCCTTCCGTTATATCCACTATCATCATCACCTTCCCCCCTGACTGATAGTTTCAGGTACTGACGCAGGCGCACACACAAAAATAAATGAGGCAACACAATTTATGCCATTGTTACACCTCGTTGCTATTGAATAAGGGGGAGGGGCAGGAAGGAAGGGGAGAAATGGAATAGCCTCCCTTGCAATGGGAGAAATGAGCTTCGAAAGAAGGTTGTTTGTGGCAAAAAGGCAGCCACATTGCCTCTTCCGGACTGCAACGAGGCCGAACTTTGTTTCACCGTTCCTACCCTTCCGCTGTGTTTAGAAGCCCAGGTGTAAAGCACACCGGTACAACACAGCAGGAGTTCCTTCTTTTTCTTTTTTGGCGTTGACAAGCACTTCATCCTTTTCTCGGGACTCCACTCCACTTCTACTTTAAAAAAAATTCACTGGTGGTGGACTGAGTACACCGGCATAAACCGAGCACCGCAAATATATAAGCAAAATGGGGAATAAGACGGGGTAGTGGATGGGTAAAGAGAACTAACAAACTCGAGCATTCAACCCGCCTTCAGAGTTAACTTTTCCTCTTCTTGATTCCCCCCCATTTCAGGTAACGAAGATGCGCTTTATTGCCGATATGGGGAACTCTTCACCCGTTCGGGGACACACCACAACTGGTTGCGCGTGATCACTTTGACTGACATTTTTTGAGTGGTACTGCATGATGGCGAGTTTCGACACAACTGTACCATTAGGGAGTGCAAGCGGATAGTTCCCACCACGTCCGCCATCGAAGCACTCTTTCGTTATGTAGCAGTAAAAGCGTGTGGGACGCCTAATGAAGATCACGTCATTGCTCCACCGTTCCTCTACCTGAAGCAGATCTGATGCATTCAGAGGCACGCAACTGTTCACACCATCAAGGGACTTGCCTCGACCGCTTTGCTGTGCCTCGCTATTTTGCTTGTTACAGAAGAATGACCTCAACATTTCCTCCACAATTGCCATGACCGCTCCATCAAACGCCGCGGACCCGGACTGTGTGTTCAGATGAGTTGGTGGGATTTGGATTGCCTGCGTCTCACCCCCGCCATTTTCGGCGTCAGCGGCACTGCGCCTGCTGATTACCATGCGATCAAAGTATTCGTCCTTCAGTAAGATGGATGCGGCCACGGCACGGACGACGAGATCGGGTAGTTCACACTTGCATCCCTCCATGGTACTTGCGCAGGCGTCGCTACCAACAGCTTGGGATTGGGAGGCAGCTGAAGCCCTGCGGCGCTCGAGGGTCTCAGCGAGGGAGAGGATTTGCGAGCCTGCAAGAATTGCTCCCCGGTGGAACAAAACGGCCAACTTCCGGTAGCCCTCTACTGACATCATACACGCCACCAATCGTATCGCCTCTTCGTCCTTTTGGGAGGTTCGACATGCACTTCTTCCATTTGGCGTTCTTTCCCTCCCGTTCTGCACGGCGCTCTTTTGAGGTGGCACTGCCGTCGCGCCAGCCTCACTTCGTAGTGTGAGAGCGTTGATGACAGTCTGAACGAAATATGGCCGGCGTGTTGCCCATCGCAGGATATTGTTTGCTAGATACACGTGGATAGCCTCCTGCCCTGTAGTTCCTCCTTGAAATAGTTGCAGGATCCGTGTAACGTGCAAGTCCAGGAGAAGGTCGTACAACACCTCCATTTCTTTTGGCCGCCTCTCCGGCTCAATACTTTCCAATGCGGGCAGCAGTTTCCCTTCACAGTATGCAATCGCTTCCATGACAGAGTGCTTTGCCTCAATGCACTTGACAGCTATATGTTCCGGCGGCACGCTGTCGTGTGGAGGCCCTGTTTCGTTTGATCCCAAGGTCGCTTTCGCTGACACTGGGCCGAGGTAGGGGGATACGAGTGCTGACGCCGGGAGCGAGGTGGAGTCTCTTCCCCCTCCTCTTTCTTCAGAGCCGGCACTGTTGTTTTGAATGGGCGGAAGCGGCGGTAAAACAAGTGCAGCAAGCCTCGGAAACAGGTAGAGCGGCAACCCGTAAGCGTCAGCCACATGGCAGGCCAACTGATACCGCTCTGTTGCAATAAGGTAATCAACCATTTCCATGTGCAGGCGAATCACACCACAAACCACGTGGTAACTTGTACGATTCAAAATGTGCGGGACAATTGGTGAACAGACAAGCCGGAACGGGTCCTGCCCGCTGTTGCCCTCCCCGCTAGTGTCCTCGCCATCACGGCAAACCTCCAGCAGTGGTGTAATGGCTTGTAGGCGAGGGAACTCAGCGTCCAGGAGGAAATTGACCCGACTAAAGAAGGAACTGTACTTACGGGATACCTCTTGGACGCGAGAGGCGACTTTGTCCAGTGATCCTGCGGCGGTAGCGGCGTTTGGTGTTGCCCTCTCACGTTTTGCGATAGCCGCCAGCGCCGCTTTGACAGGCTGTAGTTCACGCGACAACTTCTGAAGCTGCCGTACAGTATCGGCGATATCCTGTGAGGCAGAATTCATGCGTGTCCGATACTTGAAAACAAAATATGTTTATATATATATATATATTTGTGTGTTTGTGTTATTGCTGTGAAGCCCTAAATATTATCCTTGCAGTCAAATGGAGGCCAACTTACACGCATATAAAATATGACACCCACCTGTGCACAACACGTATATGTTCCTTATAATGCGTGTGAATATATCGGCTTTTGACACCGTTGGAAATCGCACAGCTGATACGGCTTCCTCAGGAATACGCTACCTTGGGATGCCTGCGTTCAAGCACCCGCGAGATGCTAATTGCGGAGAGTGAAGTAACGCAGAAAAAAAGAGAACGTCCACGCACTTTTTCACGTGTGCCAGAACTAAGCACTGGCGTTTACAGCAGGGGTGATACCAGAGAGAAAAAGGGCGCGACAAAATTTTTGTATTCGTGTGGGGACAGAGCGCTTTGCTACGACTTACAGGGTTAAAATAAGAGGGGAGGGAGCACCTTGACTGACAAAAAAAAA
>NW_027124420.1:3689-3773 GCF_001457755.1 Trypanosoma equiperdum | reverse complement strand
GGCTAGAAATAGCATTGTATTACAGGATTTCATTATGGTCGAGGTATGTGGGCTTCGCAGAGTTTGGACCAGTTGGCTTGCTTT
>NW_027124420.1:3427-3679 GCF_001457755.1 Trypanosoma equiperdum | reverse complement strand
GTCTGTAAGGTCGTGGCCTGCCTTAGCTGCAAACGCGAGTAAAAGGCACCGCCGCGAGTCAGAGGGTTCAGCTGCGGCTCCGAGCTGCCACGTCGCAACTAGTCGCTGCAGGTGTTCTGTATGGGTTAACAGTTTTGACATTTTTCCGGAGAGGTGATTGCCTAGGTTTTCCAGATATTCATCCTCTTCGCAGAAATTTGTTGTTTCACCAGTTGCTTGGTCATCGGAGATGCAACCCACTGCTGTTGCAGC
>NW_027124420.1:2047-3417 GCF_001457755.1 Trypanosoma equiperdum | reverse complement strand
TTTGAACAGAGAATATTGAAGCTTTAGTTTGACACTTTAACAACCAAAGTTCTTTTTGTTTCAGACTAGGCATCGGTTTTAAATCAAAAATTGCAATCAACACCATGTTACGACTATATGAGTCACCTTTTCCTTCATATACAAAATTCACTCTTTGTATTCAGAGATCTCTTGTTGGAAAACCAAATACTAATTTTGAGCACAGCCACAGTATCAGTTTTATTGTTTAACAGCGGCTTGTAGCACCATATTAAAAACCACAATCACCAATATCATCTTTTCGTATCATCCTGTCCATGTTTGAATATAAAATGGCTTCGTCTATAGTCTTTCTGGTGAACTCTAAGCGCCGAATCCTAAGTTTCTTTAACATCTATTCCCTTACAAGAGAAGCCAATTCATCTTCATGTTCGGTATGTTTTATTCTCACATCTTCGCTTGAATCTTTTTTCTAATGATTATCAGTTTGCGCTGTTATTTTCCTAGAGACTCCATCCGTTTGCGCTTTTTTTGTGACGAGGGTTTCTCGTACTTATTGCTTCCGTTTTGAACTTAACGACACAGGAAGTTGCAAAGTCGATCAAATAATTATGAGAAATGGCTGTATTTTTCTTGTTTCTGCATTCTCATTTGCAGATAATGGCACTGTTATAAGTAAAATCAGTTTTAATCTACTAAATATGTCATTTATCGTGCTTTTTCATACATTTACATGTTTACGTCTAGAGAAAAAGAAATAATTTTATCGGTTAACTTTGCAAATTTCTTGAATGTAGAAGGTACTAAGGTTCAGGTTTCCCAAACTACATTGAGGTATAACAGCACTTTGATTTATTGTCTTCCATTTTTGTTTTTTCGATACATTCTGCAGTTTCTGCTACTTCTCCTAATTTTTCTGTTGGTTATCTCACCTTCTGAAAGTTTGGGTGCAATCCTCAGCCGTTTGCTTGTATTAATCAATCTTGTTAATTTCTGAGAAATATACACTTTAAGTAGAATATTTCGCCACATATTAGCTGAATTCTATGTGAACTATTTTTGTACCCATGATGGAATTTTTCGTGAAAAAATACATTTCTCAAAGAATTATTGAGAACATGATGGAAACAGTGCTCTAAGATACATTATACTTTCATTTTTATTAAAGTCGGTTTCAGTGACTTCATTACATCTGCGTTTTGAACTCTACCTCTTTCTCATTATGTTTTCTTCCATCTTCTGTACGATAATGCCAATCCTCGTGTTTGCGTTTGAAACTCCATATATTTTACCTCTCTCACTTTTTTTGCGTTTCCTCTAATAATACTTTCTGCACTGTCACACTCTAACTCACTTATTGTAACTTCACTTTTTCACCGTTTTAATCTTTC
>NW_027124420.1:704-2037 GCF_001457755.1 Trypanosoma equiperdum | reverse complement strand
TTTCATTTATACATTCAATATCCTCCATTATACTATTTGTATATGCACACACTCACAACACTTTCCTATTATCATTTTCATTATCATCATTACTATTATTATTATAATATTCGTATACACATACTCACAACACTATCCTATCTTTACTATTTTTATAGTATTACCTAAATATTCATAAAATAATGAAAATAAAAGGATAAATTGAAATTAGAATAGCATTAATTTTTAATGCACTATCACCTCGCTACTTTGCATATACAGGCCACTACGATACAAAAAAATTTCACTAACCTTCACAATTTAATTAAGAGGTGTTAAAATATAGAAATTTCTTGTAAATTCTAAAAATCATTAAAATAGTAAATTCATAAAAGGAGCGGCCATCCGTGAGAATTTTTTGTTTAGGTGAAAACTACTATTTCGATACTTTTCCGTATCCTTGTCATCTTCATTATCTTTTCACTTCCTCCATGCACAATTTTGTTTATCGCCTGTTTTGTCATTCGCACAGTCGGTTTTATCTTTGTGTCCTGCACATCCAGACGTGGCTGCTCCCTCTTTTGGTGCCTGTCCTGTTCCTGCTGCTGTGCTTTCTGTTCCTGTTTTAGGTTTGCACTTGTTGTTCTCAGTATCATGATCACAACCAAGAGTTTGGCATTCCTCTGCGCTTTTATTCTTTCCGTCACTACACTTGCTTTGCGCCTGTTTTTTCCCATGGTTTGTTGCTTTATTTTCTACCCATGTTACTTCACTTTGGTCGGCGAGCTCGGCGTCTGCTAGTGGCAGCAGGCTGTATGCAAGTTTGCGTACTGCTTCTAGCTGTGCTTTCAGTGCTTTTAGCTCGCCTTGTGCCTCGTCATGTTGGCGCTGGTATGTCGCAGCCTGTTGCAATTCCTTGATCCACTGTATTTTAGTAAACTTTCCTTGGGCTGCTTTGTTGTTTGCCGAGTACATGACACAAATGCCATTTGCGGTTGCCCCAGCACAGCCTGTTGCAGAGAAATGTCCGATGTAAATATCTGTGGCTTTTGATTTTAGTTGTGCCAAGACTTTGGCCAATTTGGTGTTGATTTCACTGACTGTGGGTGCTTCCGTATCGGTGCTTGCCTGGCAAAGACTTAATAGATTGGTGAGGTGCTGCTGTGGGCTTGCTCCGAGGTTTAAGTTCGAAGCCGTTTGCGTTGAATCGCAGAGCCGCTTGCTCTCACTGTCATAGGCGCAGAGGCAAATAATTATCTGTGCTATCGTATTTGCTTTAGCGTCCGTATTGGGCGCGCCGCATAGCGCTTGTCTGTTTGCCGCGTCGCCTGTCGCGCCTTTGGCATCTGCTGCC
>NW_027124420.1:0-694 GCF_001457755.1 Trypanosoma equiperdum | reverse complement strand
GCCGTCGCCGGGGTGAAGTCGGTTCGCCCATACGCCGCTTTCTTGATCGCGTTGGCTGCCTGGCTTGCTGCGTCCTTTGCTGGGCCGGTTGCTATGCTAACTATGTCATTCATAGTTATGAAGGCCTGTTCCGCTATTGGTCTTAGTAATCTCCTGTAGGCAGCTAGCTGGCTCGGTGTGGCTTCTTGTAGACCAGCCGCCGCTAATACCTTTTTGCGCTGTGCTTCGTTTGACACCTCTTTGCCTGCCTCTTTCCAGTACGCCTCTCGAGGATTAGGGGTTGTTGGCGCTTTGGGCACAGGAGCTGTTAACTGCGATGAAGATGGGTGTTCGTTGTATCCCTTGATAACCTGTTGCCAGCTCTGCGTCCCTATTGAATTGTTCAGTTTTATAATGTCCAAATAAGATTCCTTGGCTGCGCTTTCTGAGAGTTTATTCGCTTCAGGACGTTGTGCTAGTATGACGAGGTTGCAGAGTTGCAGGAAAAGGTGCGCGTGTTCGCCTGCCGCCACTGCCTGACACCTGTGTGCTTGGCATGCTATTAAAGCTATCGTTGCCAGGGTGGGGTGTAATAAACGTTGTCTTTCCGACTGCATTACTGCGTTGTTCGCTTTTTTCCCTTTCTTTTTTGACTTGCCAGAGGTTTTCAAGTAGTGTGTCCGTAGATGTTTTGGTTTGACCTTAGCTGCACGGT
>NW_027124380.1:0-1244 GCF_001457755.1 Trypanosoma equiperdum | reverse complement strand
TTACGTAGATATTCATATTGTTGCATGCCCTCCGTCACACGTTGGTACGTTGGAACATGCTAACATCAACCATCCGTCCGTCCACACACACACGCACACACCGCTATTTAAAGCAGTTTCTATACATCATTCCACTACCCAGATCCCTTATGGAAAAGTTAGTCCTTCCACTTGATACAACGCACGACGTCTCCTTACGACGCAGTATGTTATGTACAGAAAATAAAATCAAGTAAAGGTGTAGAAAGAGTGACGAAAAAGTGGCATGGTAAGTTGTTATGTGTCCCGCATCAGTATCATTCGAACAGTCGCTGCCAATACCGCCAAGGATGTGACCAACATGGCACTCAAAATTCCACCAAGCACTCGCACGAACCAGTGCCACTGCCGTCCCATACGCTCGCGGTGAATTCCTATCCAGCCTACCCATTACTCGGAACCGATCACTGCGAGGTTACATTTTCACCACCAACAGGCGGGGCAGTGTCTTCGGGCGTTTCGGATGCTGCGCTTCCATCGTTGGGCTCCCCACCTTCTTTCTCTGGCTTTTTGTCTCCCTCTCCGCCCAATGCGTTCTTCGATTCAGCGGAACTGCATTGTGTCGTTCTGGCTTTCACTTCGCTTGTCTCCGCTTCCCTTGACAGCACCTCCATCTTTGATACTAAAGATTTGGCCTTCCACAATTTGACTCTCGCTTCACGCTTGAGCTCAGAAGACACTGGCATGAAAGACGACCAGAAGCCGCAATGCTTTCTTATACCATTAAGCAACTCGCGCACGTCTTTCTTGTACTCAATTACCTGAGTCTCAATATATCTAATGGCATTGTATTGTTCCACTACTAATTTCACTTTATCCGAGTTAGCGTTTTCCGTCCCTTCCCTAGTTTCACTTAGTCTAGCAGCCTTCTCACAGGATGTCCTCACAACCTTTGCACGATCCCGGCTACCATGAAGGGCCTGAAGCAAGGCTGTGCAGCGGCCACTTATTGAATTAATTGATCTTCTCAGTGAATCACAATATCTCTCTCGCACTACCCTCTTGCTGAATGCAATACCACCCTGCACACTACATAGCATAGAAACGACAAGGCACACGGTGGCACCCCGCGCAAGCCTCATGGCCATCCTTGAAGACTACTTCCACAAACGAAAGTTATAAAAAAAAAAAGAAAAACAGAATAATATCTTTTGGGCAAGACAATACGAAAAGGGCAATGCAACATATGCAGGAGAGAGACAGTT
>NW_027124374.1:2449-5667 GCF_001457755.1 Trypanosoma equiperdum | reverse complement strand
AGTTGTGGAATTAAAGGAAATGGTTGTGAAGTGAGAATAAAGAAAATTCGAATTGCCGTTGCATAAAATAACAGAATATGATCTTTTTTTGTGAAGTATTATCTGTAAGATATAAAAAGACACTTAAAAATATACGCGGATACAAATAACAGGATGATTGTCCAACTTGAGCACCTCTGACCTCAGTGCTTGTGATTGTATATTAATTGTGCCACTAGATATCACAGAAAAAAAATAACATCAGTTTTTGTTACACATACTCGTTTCATATCCATTACTTTGTAAATACGTCTATTTTTTCTTATTAGTTATTAGGGTAGTGTGTTGCGATGACGCGTCTCTTGATTGGTTGCCCGTTATTAATTTGCTTATTTCTATATCCATTTGTTTATTTACTTACGTTAGCTTACACTAAGTTTACACATAATAAACAAACAACGTTATCACTGCATTTTCCTTCGTGAAGGAGACACTAAGGGAGAACACGCGTGATGCAATTAATTTCTTTATTATTTTGTCCAATGGGTAGTGATAACTAACGATGCACAACATCTTATATTGCAGTTACTTATGCTTGAATGTAAAGTGTAATATACATTGCCTTCTTTCTCAATTGATTCGGCACGTCTCTCCCACGTCCATCCCGACACTTCATTATCTGCTTATTTTATTTTTTTAATTCCTTTGTCCAGAAAGGCAGTGATACAACTTTGTCTTTGGTATAGTTTTCTTTGCTGCTTGTCTTATGCTTCTCCTGATGGCTTTATTTAGTGCATCGGCATCCTTTATTTTTTCTTTAGTCTTGTTGAAAATGAACTTATCACTTACCGCTCGGAAGTCATTCCAATGCGCTTTATTACAACGCGTATAAAGCCCTGGCAGGTTTTGAGGGTGCAATCACCTCTGCACCACCACTCACAAAAACGCCAAAAGTGACCCAAAAATGGTCACTATCAGGACTCAGTATGGTTGTCCGACTTTATACCTCAAGTGTCTGTACATTATGATGTCTCTTAACGGAAATACATCCGTTCTTGCCTGAAGACGGGTTTCTTTTCTGGTGTTTGCTATCTTAGTATCGTTTTCGATACACAGTCCCAAAATACATTCCCCTTTGTTGTCATTATTCTGCAGTGTATCCCACAACACATGATGTGAGTTGAAATCTGTCCCTACTACAAGAGAACCGCTTTCTACCGCTAATTGTTACAACTATGTTTTTGAAACCATCGATTTTCTAGGAAAATAAACTGAAGTACTGTCTAATTTGAATCAGCTGAAAATATAAACGTTGCCGAGACTCTTTCTAGTATACACTCCTCCTTCGGACTTTGGATGACTTCTACGACACCTTTAACAAAAATTGATACCCCACCATCATGTGGAGAGCGTGACATCCCCATGTGCTGGTATTGGCTTATTATTTTAATGCAGTATATTCCGCTGGAGCCGAGTGAATCTCCTGCAGCAGACAAAATAGCATACAATCCTCGTGGAGCTTCTTCTTCAAGGCAAATCGTTGTACCTGAGGAAACGGTCCAGTGTTCCACTGGTCTCTACGAATAATAGGATCGGGATTCTCTTCCACATCTCCGCTAAAAAGTAGTAAAAGCGCATGTATTCCAATCGAAGCGCGCTCGCACCTGCAGAGGAGCAGTATAATATATTTCTTCACCACAGACTGCCGATACTGCTGCTTGCTCCTTTTCTTGCCGCCAAAAGCCTGCTACCCGCCCCAATCCTGTCGGACTGGGTATAATGCGGGCACTTGACTGCCTCCTTGACGGAGCACTAGAGCCTGCCACCACGATGTGATGGCCGGCGTCACCAGGGATGTTTCATAATTTTCATAAAATTGGAAAATATTCTTCTAATGCTGAAACTCTACCAAACTCAGAAAAGCGGAAACAATCAGAGCAATTATCTGATTGAAGAGAAAACTACCATTTCGACACTTCTTCTTTTCTGGTTCTGGTTCACCCTCTTTGCCTTTTATCCAGCCACAAACGGGGGTTTGACCGGGCGTGTTCCCTATCCCAGAAACTGTTTTTTCAGTATGGTCAGTCCATTTATTCTCTTTTTTCCTTCAACTTTCACTACATCTTTAACTTTGCACTTTCCGTCTTGGAATTCGCAGCCATTTTCATCGCTGCACTTCCCATCGGTCTATCTTTGCATTTTCCTTCTGCTATTGCGGGGTCCAACGTGGTGGCTGTTGGTTGGTGCTCAAGACTCTGTTTATACAAAAACATTGATAGAGTAAAAAAATCAAATTGGAAACTGTGCGAATAAGGGTTAAGATCGATTTAAAAAAGAGCCGCTACATCACTAAAAATTAAAAAAATGGCGAAATCAAAAAAATTAAAATTAAAAAAAAAGTAAAATAAAAGATAATCCAAAAAATAGAACCCTAACCCGAGATAACCCTAACCCTAACCCGAAACACCGCTCTTGCCGTTCCGCGCAAAAATGGGCGCTAAAAAAAAAAGATGCGGCTTGGTAACAAAAAAAAATCAAAAAAAAAAAAAAAAACGGAAAAATGTCGAAGCCGAAAAGCAAAAAAAAGAGAATGTAAAAAATGTAAGCTAAAAACCGTTAAAAATTTAAAGAAAGATGAAAAATGAGCAAAAAATCAAAGGCCAAAAAAAATTAAAAAAATTTAAAAAAATCAAATCGTGAAAAAACCGAAAACTAAAAAAAATGAAATACAAAAAAAACCTTACGGAAAAACGCGGCATAAAAATTCGCGGCTGTCAAAATCGGAAAAAATTTTTAAAAATGGCGAATAATAATTAAAAAATTAAGCCGAAAAAAATATCACGAATAAAAAAAATTAAAATTAAAAATTAAAAAAATCGAAAAGGGTATTTGCGATAAAGAAAATAGGCTTTAAAAAAGGTTCGCGTGGGGCGTGTGGGGGGGGGAGGGTTAGGGACCGCGTAACAAAAGAGCCGCTGCATGGTTAATAAAAAGTTAAAAAAACAGAAAAAAAATAAATTAAACGCCAGCGCAACATGAAACGGCCGCTGCATCATTAATAAAAAAATCAGAACAACGCAGGACAGAGGTGCGGAATAAAAAAAGAGGAAAATTAACCCTAACCGAGTAACCCTAAGCCTGAACCTAATCCTAATCCTAACCCTAACCCTAACCCTAACTAACCTAACTATCCCCCCACTTCCACAAAAAAAACGAGAAAAAAGAAAAAAAATTCACTC
>NW_027124374.1:0-2439 GCF_001457755.1 Trypanosoma equiperdum | reverse complement strand
CAGAAAAACAAAAAAAAATTTACAGAATCAGACAGTCAACTTACAAACACAGCTCAATTTTTTCGGGTAAATTTAAAGGTGTTAAAATATATCAGAAGTTTTCAAATAGCAAAAATTTAGCAAAAATTCTTTAAAAAAGAGGGGGGGAAATTAAAAATGCAAAAATGCAAGCAAAAGAGGAACCGTATTAATGACAAAAGAATTGCTTGCTGTGGTGTTTGGCTGTTTTATTACCCCCGTCGTTCTTTTCTCCTTTTTTGTCTTCTGAATTTGCTTTTTCGCTTTTTTCTGGGTGTTGCGCCGCTGTTGCTGCTGCTAGTTGTTTCTGGTTTTCGAGATAAAAATAAACCATGGCTTCTGCGAAGGCGGTTTCGCTTAATGTTTGTGTTGACCTTTTTTTATCTGTCTGGCCCCCGGGTAATGTGCCCGTCGCTTGTTAGAGGTTTAATGTACGCTTCTTGAATGTCAACCTTTTTGTCTCCAAACACAAGCTCCGCGATTTCTTCGCTGTTTAAAGAAGCTGCCGAGGTTGAGCCCTGTTGTTTTTTTATTGCTTTGGCGAATTCCGCTGTAGGCCCGTCGGCGAGTACTGCTGCGGTTGTCAGTGCGGACGCTTGGGGTGCTGCTGGTGGTGTCATGCTGAATGCTTCTCTGATTTTATCTGCTAGTTCTGCGTCGTCTGTTAGTAGCGGTACTGAATTCGCGTCCTCCACAGTACTCGGCGTTCCTTGCGCTAGCTTGGCTTTTATTTCTATATGTGTGTTGTGTCTGGTTTTCTTGAAGGATCTCGTTGCGGCCGCAATTACGTTTGTGCCGCTCTGTAGCGTGTTGTCGCCTGCAGTCGTGCCGCAGCCAGGTGCATCGGTTGTAGCCACTTCTGACGCCGAGAAACCGGGTGGTGTCCCCTTGGCAAGTATTACACCTGAAGCTGTTAGTGAAAGAAGTTCTGTCGCTGGCCGAGCCAACAGCCTGTTACCGGCGGCGGTGAAGGCTGCTTGGCTTTCGGCTGCTGATTTTCTGTTGTTGCTATCGCTGCAGGTTAACTTGTTCGCAAGCGTTATCGGCTGGGTAGTTGCGCAATGTTTGTCGGTTGCCTGCCCGTGGACCGTTCTGCCGCCGGTTGCTGCAACACTGCCCGTACCCGCTAGAGGAATTGCCTCCGTGTTTGATAGCGCTGCGTTTAGCGCTGTTTCCCCCATCTTTTTTGCTAGCAGCGCCTTGGCCGAGTCTTGCGCTTGTATGAAGGCGTACGCTTGCGTTGCTGTTGTTGCTGCTTTCTGTTCGGCGCCTACTGCTAGTGCCGCATAGCCTGTGGCCTTGTTGTCGCTGCTGTGGATTGTGGCTGCGAGCCTGAACAGATTTGCGTTGGCCGTCGCGGTTTTGGTCGCCTGTGCGGCGACTTCTATTCTCTGCTGCAAGGTTGCCTCCATTTTTTGTAAATACCACCGCTCCGTGCAAAAATCATTGACCTTGGTTTCGTCTTGGTTTTGCCCGGCCCCTAGATTTGCTCCCACGATAAAAAATGCGACTGCCGCTGCCGTCGCCTCCGCCAGTTTTGCACGTCTGGCTTCGGTCATTGTGCTGCTCTGTTACCGCTTTCTTGCTGCTGGTGTTCTGTGTTCGTTTGGTTCGCTACCGCTGCCAATGGGCGGTGGTGCTCCGGGGTGATGTTTAGTGAGTTTTATGGTTTGTGCTTATCAATCGACGTTTGGTTGAGTTTTAGGTGTCTTCGAATTGGTTAGGTTGTAGCAAAAATCCAGTCGTTGTGCTGGTGTTAAATTAGTGCCGATTGTGTGTGACAGTCATGTTTTCTCTTTTCAGTGGGTTGCAGTTTTATAGGGCCGGCTTGGCTTTCTTAGCTGCTAGCCGACCTAGCCTGTGCTTTGTCTTCATCGCGTCTGCCTGATTACAACTTAGTTGCTACGCCAGCGGCGGCGCTCAGCCGCTCCCAAGTGCTGACTGCTTCGTTAGACAGTCGCACTTGTTGGTCCGCCTGCATACAGTTGTGACAGTCTTCTATCATTATAATCATTATTATATCATTATTATCATTATTATTATTACTGCTGTTATTACTTCTGCTCTCATTATAATATTCTTATATACACAGTCACAACACTCTCCTCTTACTCTCATTATTATTATTATTATAATTACTGCTATTATTATAATATTACTATATACACTCTCACAACATACCCTCTATAATTTTTGTTGTAGTTCCGCAGTTGAACGGAATACAGCAGATGGGGCGAGAAGCCCCCCACCCCAGACTCTCCAAAAGATGTCAATTAGCAATCATTTTGTTTTGATTTTTGTTATACGTTTATTATTCTCTCCCCCTCTTTTTGTTTCTGTTGCTTGTTGATTGCATACCCCCTCTGTCTCTGAGGGTGTCTGGACTATTCCTGCGTCCGGTGCTTTTCCTGCTAGCTCCAC
>NW_027124372.1:8631-9580 GCF_001457755.1 Trypanosoma equiperdum | reverse complement strand
TAAAACTGAAGTGGAAATAAAAGCACCTTATAACCCTAAATTATCCATTCTTTAAATACAACGCTACTCAGCCGCACAAACGCCAGGTCAAAAACAAAGCGCCAATAGTGTCCTGGAGAACAAACACTCTCACATGGTTATTCCATTATAGAGCGCAACATATAAATGATCAGACGATAGAATCTAGTGATAACCATTATTTATAAATGTTTTCTATATTAAAATTTCTTTAGTTGTTTATAGAAATATAGGGAATTTTGATATATTTAATATGAGAGTGGGTTAGATTATTGTAAACGGCTTTAAATAAGAGTACGGAGGAAAAAATGCTAACAAAACGACTTAACTACACACCTTAAGCCAACGATAAAACTGCCTTGGAACAGAAAAACACAAAAGAAGATGATTTGTGCACAAGCGAAGAAGATTCTGATGCGCAATACAAATTCTAATAATCAATGTTACTGGAGCTAATTTAAAAGGGACTAAAGGTTAGGCATAAGAGTCGGTGGAAACTGTGCTAAACTCATCGTTTTGCAGAACCTCAATCTGTTAAAAAGTAAAGGAGGCGCAGATTCAGACGGAACACTGCCTGACGGCAGAACCTTTCGGCAAGGAGGAAGCAGCGGATAAAGCCGTGTTTATTACCATGTTAATAGCACCGTCCATGAGAAGCAAAAAAAGTAGCCTGATACCGGCATATCAAAGATCGATCTTTAGTGACGATTATTATTTGTCCGTCGTGGAAAGACAGCAAAACGGTAAGCTAGCTTCCCTAGCCTTAGAAAACCGCAACCAAATTCTGTCAGAACCAAGGTAGTAAATAACTACAACAGGTTATTCAGACGAAGATCAGAATGGCTACAACTATGATTAGAAACAGAAACGTAAACGCCTTTAAAAACTTCTCCTGCAAACCGACATTGGCAATTTTCTTTGAACTTCATCC
>NW_027124372.1:7047-8621 GCF_001457755.1 Trypanosoma equiperdum | reverse complement strand
CGAGGGATATTTTCCGTCGTAGTAATATGCGTAACAACGTAACAAAGCAGTAGAGCAGAAGAACAGGCGAAAAACCTAGCGAAGATTTCAGCTTTCTGTCAACTTGTTAAGCTCACAGATGCCGACATGTCGGCGCTTCCTGAGCTGGAACCCGCCAGCAGCAAAATCGCAACACTAGAAATGTTAAACATGGCATTAGCTGAAAGTCAATTGCGGGCTAAATACACCAACAAAAGCGGCATCGGACCTAGGGGAGAAAGCGGCCTGTCAAGGGCACACCAATCAACCATAGGGCGAAATTAACTTCAAAAAGTGGGCTCATCTAAACAGTCAGGCCACCGCAAAGGAAGCCACTAGTCCAGAAAGTAGAATACCCACCGGCTGACTCACCGCACCAGCAGAATCAGCGGTGTGGCTGACAGTAGAAGCACTAACAGCAGAGGCTACAGCGCTACAAGATGAATTCAACGCCAAATACAAACCCAATTTAGAAAATTTGGAAACGAAAGTCAAAGTTGATCTCAACACAGCAGCGTACAACTCTCCAACACTTTATGACACAAATAACCAACGGTGTAAAATAACCAAAACCTGTAACACAGAAGCACTTTGCGCCATACCAGCAGTTGGCGAAGCACTCTGCGCTACTGTAACGTGCGTGTACTCCAAATTTGGAGATATACAAAACACTGATGTCTGTGGAAGCGGCGCATCAGCACAACTAACGGCAAACAGCGTGGCGTCGCACAAAATGGGGTACGACACCATCCACGGTGTGTGCAAAAACTACCCAGCTGAAAAGATCACAGCAGAGCTAATAGAAAGCAAAAGTTACAGCTCTGAAAGGCATGGTCAAAACAATGGGAAACAGCGGAAGAATAACGATTGTGCTTGGCAGCATCGCCTGTACCCATCAGTGCAAGAACTTCGCGAACACGGCATGCGCCGGCTGCACCAAACCTTCGCCATTTAAGGGCAGAGACACACCTAAAACAATAGCATTGGAGGTGAAAGTTAGAAAAGCAGCGACAAAACCAAAGAAAGTCGATGAAGCAGTGATTATACGGAAAAAACCAGCGCAACCCTGCGCAGCTGCACAAAAAGAGCCAATGCTACAATCACGCGCTTGCTACTGGAAAAATCGCCTGCATATGAAAGCCACCAAGCAGTTGCACAACAACAGAACTTTAATCCACAAAACAAACGAAACCTGCAAAGAAAATAAGTGCAAATGAAATAGTTTGACAGAGAAAACAGGAAGGTACTGCAAAGACAAAGATGGAGCAGAGAAGAAACCCCCAACGAGCGGGAACTGGAGATAGACCAAATGCAGAAGGCAAGAAGTGTTTTGATAAGAAAAAAAGAGGACTTCAAATTTCCGGATTGTAAGTAGGAAGGCGAAACTTGCAAAGATTCCAGTTTTCTTGTAAATAATAAAATTGGCTCTGACTATAGATGCTGCTTTTTTGAGAATTCTAGAACTTTCAGGATTTTAATATTTTAATGCTTATTTTCTCAATTTTAAAAAATTAATTATAATTTGCTATTTTACAAGAAATTTATATCGTTTTTTA
>NW_027124372.1:4576-7037 GCF_001457755.1 Trypanosoma equiperdum | reverse complement strand
TGATATATTTTAACACTTTTTGATGAAAATGTATAAATTATTAAAAGGTTAGAAGCATTTAACAAAATGTGTGCGACTTTTGTCTGTGAGTGTCAAGTTTTATCGTAAGAGCGAATTAAAAGTAAGTAAAACTATGAAAATTTGTTTTTTATATTGTTTATTTTATGTATATTTGTTAGGAAAATAAACCTTATAGTAGTGAGAATAATAATGATACAAAACAGTTATGACATTCTAATAGAATTATTAATATAAGAATATAATAAATACATTTACGCACCCAAAATAAACCCACTTACAACAGAGAAAAGGACGACAGATTACTACAGCGGGAAAGGACGAAAAAGAATACTAAACGACACACACACACACACACACACACACACACACAGAGAGAGAGCGAGAGTGAGAGAAACGGAGGAAGAAGGGAATAAAATATGCGCAATATCACAACCAAACATGATGGTTGGAATCATCGTACACGCGACAATGAAGAGTGGTGGAGTGCAGTGCACGGGTCCATTGGATTCGCTACGTCATCTGTTGTGCCAGAGGGCACTAACGCTCATAAATGTTGACATTTTAGATTTAGATAAAAAGGGGAGCGTTTGGTGATTAAGTGGAAAACATGTTGAAAAACAAAATTTGTCTTGTGGTGAAGTTTTCTATCATAACACCTTTATAATCTCGAATTTTTTCTTATAATACTCTCAAAGTTTTAAACGTAAATTATAACATGAAATTTGTCATCTATAAGCTTTACTTTTACCATTGATATTACATTTACTGTGGTTAATGTCCATATCTCTTCACGATGGTGTGAGCTAATGTTGAAATTGTTACAATTGAAATGGGAGATTTGTATAGCAATGTTAAAAAGCCTAGATATATTATGTAATTTTTGGAAAGACATAATGCAAGTGATGAGAATATTGTAATAAGTGTTGATGGATCTGATTTTATTGTTTCTGATGGAGAAAAGTACGCTTCTGCCGTGGAATATTTTCTAAAAAAATGCAAAAAATGAAGATAAGTTCAGTCAAGAGGATATTGTAAAAGAGAAGTAAATTTTTTCCTGTTTCATTCATGGAAACAGCCGAGTTTTATGCACCTTAGCTACACTTAATTTTAAATTCTGAACATAGGGAGCACACGGAAAAGTGTGCACGGTTGTTTCAAGCTGCGTATCTGGCTGAAAAACAACTTAATCTAACGCACTTAATTAAGTGATTTGCAAATCAGAAAAAATACTTGAATGGAGGTGGCATAATTGCTAGATTTTTGGCACTCACAAAATTTGAAAAGGCATTTAATGAAATACTTGAAATGACCAATGAATGGTGATCGGATCAGAGCATTTATAAGCCGTTACTTCTTTAGAGTGTTTGCAAAGAGACTAATGTAGGAACGAGACTTCTTTTGCCAAGAAGCCCTATAGGATTGGATTAGATTACGAAGAGGTATTTTTTTCTTTTCCAACCCGTGGTGAAATTGGAGTGGCTCCATCTATTCATTTTTCATTACAGTCAATTGCGTGGAAACCGAATGTCAGATTGATTGTGAAAAGCCTCTCTTATTCCGGGATTATGGATAGGATGAAATTGAATGCAAAAGAGTTGAGAAAAATTTAATGTTATTCCGTAGATGGAAAATCATTGGACTTTCAATATGAAAATTTATGCGCTAATGCGTTTAGAAGAAGTGATTGTTTAAAGCTGGTAAGCTGTAAATACCACTAAGGATAACTATGTTTATGCAACATATTAGATATAACAGTTCATTTAGTCTTTGTGACTCGTACACAAATTTATTATCCGCTGATTGTTATGAAAAACTCATAAAATCATAGAAATAAGCAGCATTCATTGTGATCAAAGAAGCAGCGACGTTCCAGCAGCGAATAATCTTTGGCTTTTTCAGGTATAACATATGAGTGCGAAGATGAGGCGACAACTTCGGTGATTCTTTAATTGCATTCTCTTGCCCCAAAAGCATGCCCTGACGACCAAAAAATACTTGTTAAGCTTTGCAAAAAAAAATGACTGTAAAAACATTAAAACTCGAACTGGCACTGGAAATTTCTCCACAGAAATTGGCAAGGATAGACTTTATTATAATTCTTTTTTAAAGCATAACTGGTTCGCCAACACAAAATGTGGTTTATGTTAGCGGTAGCGGTACTTTGCTTTCCTCACGGCGCAAATGAAGCCGATGAGAATGTTAACGGCGCTGAATTCAACGTATTGTGTCACATGACAAATATGCTCATCTCTGAGAAATTAGAACAGCAACAAACTGCCGGCATCGAATCGGCAGCTCAAAACGCATGGACAGAGATCGACAACATATTTACAATAACATCCAACGAGTCTTACTACAAGGAAGGACCTCTGCCGCAGCTAGGTTCGCCGCCAGAAGAACAAGCCGCAAAAGACAAGCGGATTCAAGACTGGCAAACCAA
>NW_027124372.1:2861-4566 GCF_001457755.1 Trypanosoma equiperdum | reverse complement strand
AAAACAGATGGAAAACATAAATGAAGAGGGAATTACCACCAGAAAGAAGTACAAGCGAAAAGCAAGAGCAGAGTTCGCTAAATCCACAAGTGCGAAATTAGAGAAGCTGTACAACACAGCGGTCAGAGTAAATGAAGACTTAGCAAACACCAAGCGGTTAATAACCACTGAAGAAACGAAAATAAAAAAGGAACTGCGTGAAGCGTTGCTTGGAGGGACTCGGGACGGCGGAGCACAAAAGCCGGCAGCCGACGCAGCTGCTTTCACCGCCAACTATGCCACGTCTTGCACTGGCAGCTCAGGCCCAGGGAAATCGCTTGCCAACGACCTTGTTTGCATCTGTGGGACTGGCAGTTCTTCGGACGCCACAACCCTCGTACAATGTACATCATTCACGGACGGCGGCGGCTACAGCGACACTCACACAGGCGGGACAACCAACGCAATTAAAATATACAACAAACTGGCTGCAATATGCCAAAAGAGCGCTGCGACAGAAGAAGCCAGCCCTGAGAACATAGCAGCAGCAATTTCAGTCTTCACCTCGTTGCTGGGCCGCAACAGCCATAGCGGCGCGACCAAAAAAGGCGCTTATTCGTTTGGAAAAGGCGAAGACAACTCAAATCAGTGCAACGGCGGAGCAGCTAGCGGGCAATCATTTGTTAACTACGTGGCTATAGTAGAGGCCGGCAGCGGCACGCCCATAACAACAGCAATAGCGTGGTTAAAGCACTTGACCACAGCGAGGACACAGCTAATTACTAGGCGACAGCTGCTACAAAAAAAGGAGAAGGAACAATCTCGTCTGATATCACTAGCCGACAAAATGCAAGAATTATATCAAGAGGCCTTGCATGCCGAGCGTCCGGTCACGACACAAACACAGAGCAAGCCACAACCGACACCAGATCCTGAAAAGCAAAAAGCATGCGAGAAACACACTAACAAAACTACGTGTCAAGCAAATTCTTGCAAATGAAATGGCCCTGAAGAAACAATAGGAAAGTGCGAAGCTAAAGGTGGAGAAGGACAGACAAACGCAGCAGGAAAAGGATGTGGAGCTACAGGCGCAGCAGCTACAACTGGGTGGGCAAAGCACGACACTGATAAAACCGCCTGTGAAAATGACAAAATAGGCGACAAGCAAAATTGTGCATTTATAAAAGGGAAGGGAGAAACAACACTGAAAGATTAAAGTATCACTAATCGGACACGAAAGAAGGTGTTTATGAGGAACATAATATCTGCAATAGCACGCTGTCAGTATCATATTGATTTTAATTTCAACTACTAAAACCTTTTATATAGCTCTTAATTCGTGTAAGGGTAATTTAAGAACCATAACTTGCAGCATGCATCAGCAAAAACAAAGAAGCGCAAAGGAAAGACTTTTTGCAATCAAATTACTAACCATTAAATGCCATCGCTTGAAAACGAAGAAAGATAATCTGAAAAAGAAACAGGAGAGGATTCATGACAGTGAAAACACGTACATTTACATTGTTATTCAGTCAGTGGCAAGCATAGACGTAACTGTGCAAAGGTGATCCCACTAATACCCATAAAGGTTGAAATTTTAGATATATAAAGCTTTTCAATGACTTGTAGCTACAGGAAACTGGTATGCTACAGAATAGATGGAAACTTCATAGATAGGTGAGGAAGATGTGTTGGTATTATATAAATGGAGGTAGGCTGGAGTTCC
>NW_027124372.1:1982-2791 GCF_001457755.1 Trypanosoma equiperdum | reverse complement strand
AATCTATGAAACACATATAACTGCGATATTACCTTCTGCTATAGAACATCAAATACACACAAAATGAGGACAGTAATACAAATAAATGGAAAGAAACTGCACTTTTATTAGCTTTTTATGATAAAAGCAGATAATATAGTTGAAGACGTGGGGCTTAGTGCGATAGTGGATGTGGAAGAAATTCTTGTACTGATATGACTTGGATATTTAGAAAGTTTATGGTATTTGGTATAGGGAGACTACAGGGGAAGAATAAGCCTGGAGAACAATTTTTTAAGATAAGAGAATGTAGAATGGCTTAGAGTCCTAAATAGTGATTCGAACTTGAACTTGGAACTTAAATATGTCAAGATACAGCTGGAAAACGACACAAAATCGCCTAATTAAAACTGAAGGTGAGCAGCAGAGTCCTCGAAATCACCCCTATACAATCTTTCTTGGTTAAATTAATTTGATAGTTTCAGACACACCAAGCGATACCAATTAACGATCCGACGCTATGTGGACGGTAATCGTCCTATTTTCACTGGCAGTAACACTAAACATAAATGAAGTGGAGAAAAACCTCTTAATCACCCTCCTGGAAGCCCCTTTGCAGCATTGTTGCAGCTTTTTCCAAGCGAACAGCTGACAAAAAGGCAGTGATAGGCCAGCTAGCCAAAAATGCAGCCCAAGCACGCACCCTCAGGCTCAAACCGTCGACTGTGGCTCAAGCAACCGACGCCACCAGACTAGAAAAAGAAAGCAACACTAGAAGCGTACGTTGCAAGAGTGAACACAGCTGCGGCAGCGGCAGCAGCAAGATTAGA
>NW_027124372.1:1034-1922 GCF_001457755.1 Trypanosoma equiperdum | reverse complement strand
AAACAAAGTAACGGACGATGCAACAACCCTAAAAGGGACCGGCTTCGTGGCGCCGCCGACAAACGGCGACCTAGTGGGCTGCACGGCGCTAGGTTGCAGACTGAGAACGCTAGAAGACAATAACGAACTTTGCGACGGGACGCTGCAGAAACCATGCCCATGTGGCCGCCGGAGCCATAAAGCTCACAATAAACAATTCTTCCTTTAACAAGATGGCGGAGTTTGTAACTGACGGTACCGAAAATGAAAGGAATATTCTTCATAACTCATGGCAGGCGGCACTGCGTAGAACAACAAAACCAACAGACTTCGAACAGCAAAAGCTATCGGAACTCAGAAAGAACGCCGACTTCAAAGAAGTGGCTAGAAAGATATACGGTATGCCTACTGCGATCGAAGTTCCTGACATTACCGCCAAATTAGAGGAGATTTTTTCAGACAGCGGCAACAAAATAAACAGCAACTACTGGAAGCAGCTGGAAGACTATGAGATCACAAAAAAACTGGAGTACACGACCCAGGAACCAAACTGAGTGCAATGAACCACGATGCAACCGTCGACGATATCCTCTCAACCCTTCACGGCACAGGTATAAACATACTGAATGTGCAGCAGCTGCAGCAAGGAAAACGGAGACTGAACAGAAACAACAGAAAAATAAGGAGAAATAATGCAACGAAGCAAAAGATGACGAAGGTAAATGTAAAGGCCTAAATGATAAAAGATGCGTTTTCAACCCCAAGGGAGACAATGGTAAAAAGTGCACATCGAGTGAAGAGGCCAAAGAGAAAGTAGAAAAAGCAAACCAAGAATAATTGTGGAATGATGGGGAAAATGACTCAAATGGGTGCACAAGAGATACAAAAAAAGAGGACTGTGAAAAGGAG
>NW_027124372.1:627-1024 GCF_001457755.1 Trypanosoma equiperdum | reverse complement strand
AAATGTGTATAATAGTGTCCTGTGGATGTAAATTAGTATGATGATAGCTCATGAAACGTTTTTACTATTCTTAAATTTCTAATTTGTTTTATTTTGCTTCTTTTATAGATATTATGTAGGGCCAATAAACAAGACTATAATAATAATGATATTAACAATAATAAGAGCAGTAATGATAATGATGATAATAATAAGAGAGTGTTGTGAGTGTGTATATATACGAATGTTATAATAAGAGTAGTAATAATAATGGTGATGATAATAATAGTAATGGATAATAGGAAAGTGTTGTGAGTGTGTGTATACGAATATTATAATGACAGTATATACTTAATGATCGGAAAATAGAAGCACTTCAAACAATGCAAAGAGTCCAATGGTGTAAGTAACTGAGTTG
>NW_027124372.1:0-532 GCF_001457755.1 Trypanosoma equiperdum | reverse complement strand
TATAAATATGGATATCATTTTAGACGAGGACACGATGGACAGGACGCCAACGGAGAAAGAATTAAATGTAGATGTCTAAATGAATTGCTCCGGCTTCAGAATTACCGCTTACCGTAGGCAATATATAACAAAAAATATAAGGAATTAAACGGCATAAAACGCGCCAAAACAATGTTTAAATAAGAAAAAATATATAGGATCAAAATATGACTGTGCCCAGTATTCTACTCAAAGTTGTGAGATCTAACGTTGGTAATGGCAGTGACTGTTGTTTTTTAGTATGATGGCAAAGCCTAACCTACAACTGTAAAGAAGATGGAAAAGGGGGAAGAAGATATTAGGTGAGTGTAAGATAATTTTAAACCCTCCTCATCAGGTATACTAATGATGACCAGCATCACTGTAAAATGATTAAATTTTATCTGGATAATTATTTTTAAAATTGGAGAACCAATAGGTTAACAACACTAGAAGATGATGAATGAAAAGGAGAAAGCTGCTTAAAGTGGAGCACGTATGACTCGTTAGCGCA
>NW_027124371.1:48285-64366 GCF_001457755.1 Trypanosoma equiperdum | reverse complement strand
ATCACGAAACTGAAGCTCAACACCAGGCGGAAGGCAATCCTCGAGCGCAAGGACCGCAGCACGAAGACCGACAAATCAAAGGGAAAGGTGACCGCTGCTGAGAAGGCCATGCAGCAGATGGACTAAAGAAGACGGGGGTCTACGGAGCCACCGAGGTTTACCGACTTCTTTACCTGCTGTTTCACTTAGGAACACCTCGTGATATTTCTGACGTTTATTCTTCATTTTTCTGTGCTAACGTCTCTTTTTACGACTCGATGTGGAGCCACACTGCTGCCCCCCCCCACACGTGCACCATTGCGCGCTTGTTGCCGAACCCTGGTCTCGGTTTGAGAAAGAGGATCAAACATTTATTTTCGTTTCCCCCTGATCTTTCTTTCCTTTCCTCCAAGCTTTCTATTTCTTCCGCCACTCAGTCGGAGAAACCTTTCTATGATCCTGAGACACCAAAGACTTCAATTTCCTCCTTGCGGAATTGAAACAGCGTATAAATTTGAAGATAGAGCAACGCCCATAGTGGGGGGAGAAGGTTGTGAAGAAAGAGGTAAGCAAGGGGCATGATTACCCTTTTGGACGAGGGAAGTTCGCGCAAGTTGAGTGCAGGGCAGGTAATTACGAATCTTTCCAGCGTCGTGAAAGAGTTGGTAGAGAATAGCCTAGATGCCGGTGCCCGTACCGTTGCAATACGTGTGGAGGATAGCGGCGCTGGAAATATTACCGTGGAAGATGATGGAAGTGGCATGAACTTATCTTATCTGCTAGACAGCGAGGGCCGACTGAAAGAGGATGCTTCCCTGCCCCTGCTAGCCTCGAGGGCGACAACAAAACGAAGGGGGGGCGACAGTGGTCTTTCGTCGCAGGCGGCGCAAACACTGGGTTTTCGTGGCGAAGCGCTCCACTCTTTGGCTCACCTTAGCGAGTTGTCCATATGCACAATGTCAGAATCAACCCGACCTACTGCACTACTGATCGCGTACGACAGTAATTCCCGCCGTACGACTGTAAAGGTAACGAGTGAACGGAGGGACGTAGGCACAACCGTTGTCGTTAGCAAACTCTTTGCGGCTCTTCCGGTGCGTCACAAGGATTTCGTACGGGGTAGGAAGAAGCAGCTTCTCGCCGCTACCCTACTGATGAAGCAGTACGCCCTTTCACACCCCCACGTGCGCTTGTTGATGACCCATCGTGCGGGACCTGACAGTGCCCCCGTTACTCTGGTGTCGTTGACGGGGACGGGCGACCCCCAGCGAGCCCTTGCTGAGGCGTACGGTGGACGTGTTATCGCCAACATGGAGCGTGTGGAGTGGGAACTGACTTTTGGGACAATTACGGGTTATGTTTCGAAGGGGAATGCCGGCAGACTTTCCTCCGATATGCAAGTGTTTGCACTGGATGGGAGGCTTGTTGACCTCCCCATGATGGCCAAGGCGGTTAACGATGCCTACGCCGAATCCCTGCCAAACGCCGCGCAGCGCACATTTCCTGCCTTCTTCCTGCATGTCAGCTCTGGTGAGTCACTTCCCTACGATGTGAATTTAGTTCCTGACAAACGCAAAGTTCTCATTTCGGATGAGGAGAGACATGCTGGGGAGGTTCGTACATGCGGTCTTCGAACGTTCCAGGCATCAACTGACGGAATAGATCTGCCCGTGCGCAACGAAGGCGGATGGAGACACGTACCGGAGCGCAGGAACACACAGGAGACAATGCCTACACAAACGCCTCTTTCTGCTACATCTATTGCACAGTTCATCTATCAGCGGCGGGAAACATCGCAGGGAGACAACCTTATTGACAATGCTGCGGTGGCGCAGGTGCAGCCCTCCGTTTGCTTAAGTCAACTGTTGTCTGGAAGCTCGCCTATTGGACGGACATCCTCCCCTGATGCTACCGCTTCCCCAACCAGCACCACCAACCGTGCACCATCGGAGCGTTCTGCAGGTTCTGTTGAATCAGTCTTGGAGTATCCCTTGACCTTTGAGCCAACCCAGAAGAGGCAGCGGTTGGAGTCCTCAGCGGAAGAAGGAAATACCGGTGACACTGATGGTAGCAGCTGGGGTGAAGAAGATCCCCGGGAGCTCGGACCGGAAGAGATGATGGGGACTGATGATGCAGTTGTGAATTACGTTACCGACGATACGAATCAACAGCGACCCGGTCCCCCTCGCTCTTCTGTGAGGTTTCCTCCATTTTCAGTTTTGGCTGAGATGCCACTGGTTCACTCCCTTGGAGAATGGGCGGCTCCGTCCCAACCTTCCGATGGGGGAGGTGTTCGAAAGTTTTCGAGGCTTCAGAAACAAACCGAGGAGGAGCTCACGTTGTATTTGGGGAAGGAGTCGTTCAAAAATATGGTTGTACATGGTCAGTTCAACCATGGCTTCATTGTAACTTCACTGGACGACAACATCTTTGTGATCGACCAGCACGCTGCCGATGAGAAAGGCAACTATGAACATCTAATGAGTCATTATGTAGCCAGGCCACAACCCCTCTTTTCTCCAGTACCTGTGTCGATGGAGCCCCAGGCTGTGGATTTGGCTGTTGATCATGCTGAAGAACTGCGGCAACACGGCTTCATCGTGCAGCGGAGTGACGACACCAATAAGTTGCTGGTGCTATCAGTGCCTGTGATTCCTTACGAGGTTGTGGACCCGCAGAACGTCGTAGAGCTGATTAGGCAGTTAGTGCATTACAATACGATCAGTAAACCGATGCGATGTGTGTGGCACTCAATGGCAACTAAGGCATGCCGTTCTAGCATTATGGTTGGAACGATGCTTAGTGAGAAGAAAATGCGGTCAGTCGTGGACCGAATGGGTGAGCTGGAACAGCCGTGGAACTGTCCACACGGGCGACCGACCGTGCGGCACGTCTCCAAGATTTCTTCGTTGGTTTCCTTAATGACGAAGTCCCGCCGTGCGTGAGTTTCACTTATTTATCTGGGCACCACCAAACCTTATGTTTGCTTTTTTTCTTAGTTTTCGTCATTGCTGTTGTTGTTTCTTTGATATGCTTTTTTCCCGTGCTTTTGCGTCGCTTTTTCTACACGGAACCTAATGCTCGTCATTGTTCTCTTGCTCCCGTGCTTTTCCACTCACTGATTTCGGTATTGTTGTTCTTCATTTTTCTCTAAACTGATTTTCCATTGCGCGACTTGATCTATTTTCTTTCCTTGGTTCATCTGCCTGACGGTAAAGGGAAGGAAGGAAACGAAATCCAGCGGCAGCAGCTGTGCGGTGTCGGTGGCGACCACCTGAACAAACCTTGTAGGTTTCATTTGAGGAAGACGGCGTAGTTTGGCATGGATGTGTGTGAGGGATTGAGGGTTCCAGTTGGACATATGTCAGGAACTGGTGGGTTGGGGTTGACGGCAGGGGGTGGAGGAACCGCGACTAGTAGTGTTTTTTCCGACCTCAGGGAGCTTAACGAGGCAAAGGTGTCGAACATTCTTTCATACCTAGATGACGTTGTTTCTACGAGACCCCCGTTTCCCGCATCATTTGGCCCTTCAGCGTGCCGTGACGTATACATGCCAGCAAATATTTCGGATGGTGGTGTGGCGTTGGCACCGTCGGCTGCCCTACTACAGCCTTCTACGCAGTTACCACCGTTTGGCGGTTCGGCTTCATGTCTTACGTCGCACATAATAGGGTGTGGACCCGACGTTCGCAGCGATGTTTACCACGGTATCAAGGCTAAAATATCTGCCTTACAGTTCAGCAATGATGAGCTGAGGGCTGAAAACGAAGAACTGAAGGAGCGAGTCAAGATGGCGCGGGAGAGGGAAGCGGAGCGTCTTGGAAGCCAGGAAGCCGCGGCTCGCAACGAGCTGGAAGGGCTCCGCAAGAAGCTACGGGAGACGGAGCGCAACTACGAACGCGTGGTGCAAGAGTTTCAGCGCGAAAGGTCGCAGTTGACCCAGGCAGTGGAGTCTGTTACGTCTCAACTACGGCAAGAGATGTCTCGGCGGGAGGAGGAGATCGCCAGACTTGAGTCTGCGAACGCGACCGCCATAGCGCAACTTAAGACCCGGTGGCAAGCTCAGGAGAAGGCTGCTCGCGAGAAGTGGAGGATAGCCGAGGCGAAACGCATAAAGGAGAACACCCTCCAGTCGTTAGAGCCTGATATCGTGTTGTTGTTGAACAGGCACAAGGCGGAAAAGGCGCGTATGCGGGAAGAGTTCGAGAACGAACTACGACAGCGGGATGAGGTTATTGCGGCAAAGGAGGCGACACTCGAAGAGTCCAGGGCGCGGTTGGAGCGTGAGGCATCTGCAACTCGGGCTCGAGAGCAACAGGAGTTCCGGGATCGACTCAAGGAGGAGATGGACCGCGTGAATCGCCAGTTGGAGGAGGAGCGGCGCCTCGCTAAGCAGAAGCACGACGATTTGGAGATATTTGCAGAAGACCGGAAGAATACGATGCAGCGCGAAATTTCACAGCTGCAAAAAGAGGTGTTCACTTTACGTGAAGCCGCTGCAACGGAAAAGGCAAAAATACATGATGAGGTAGCCCGGGAGGTAGCGAACATTACGGCCAACTCGAACCAGATTGTTTCTGACCTCAAAGAGAAACTTATGCTGGAGTTCAGCCGACGGGAGCAAGAGACGAAGGCGTACAATGTGCAGTACTTGGCCGCTCGCGAGGAAGAGTTACGGCATAAATTCGAGGCGGAGCGTGATGCCGCTGTTGCAGAGGTTACCCGTCGCGCAGAGCAGCAACATCTACAGACCCTGATGGAATCACATGGGGCCGACAGCGTCCTCCGCGACCGCTGTGCGCAGATGGGTCGCGAAAATGAACGGCTTCGGGCGGAAGTCGAGCTGCTGCAGGGCAATTTGAGGAGTGTTGTAGAGGAAATTGGACGGAAGGAGGAAGAAATGTCACGTTTGCGCGAAACCTCGGACTTAACAAATCAGCGAGTGAAGGAGATACAGGAGAAAGTACGAGCTGAGGATGAGGCAAGGATGCATGTGCTAGATTCGGAGTGGCAGCGAAAACTGCGTCAGTTTGAGATCAAACACGTGGAGGAAGTGGGTGCCATGCAGCATGAGCTGGAGAAAGTCACCATAGAGCTCCAGGCTGTGAAGAACGCAGCCGCTTTAGAGCAACGAAGCATAGAACAAAAGCATAATGCTGAATTGACGAGCATTAACGAGCGAGTGCTTGTGGCGCTTGCTACGAAGGATAACACTCTAAGAGCACAAACGGAGCAGATTAGCGTACTGCAGGAGGCAATTAGGTTGAGAGACGAGCAAATTGCCAGACACCGTGAGCTTCTATGAGGATGTTGCGACACCCGATAGATACATTGTTTATTCTTATTAGTCTTATTGTTTATCCTTTTTTTTCCAGCTGACCCGTGTATTTCTTTGCTCTGGTGAAGTGTCTTGAATGCGGATGGCCGCGCTGAAGCAGGAGGCTCTTGCATAGCTTCTTTCCCTTTTCTTTTCTTTTTTTTTCTTCGGCTCGTTGAACACTTATTATTGTGTATAGTTGACATATATATATATATCTACGTATTCTTCCCAATGACCGCCTCAGCGAGGGGATCAGGTGTGATTAAGGCAATGGCTGGGGACGTTTTCAACACCTTTCATATTGTCGCACCTGATGGCGATGCTTTCATTCCACCGTGCTTTGTTATGGCAGCAGCACACGAGATGGGTTACTATCCCACTGCTCACTACTTGCAACAGGTCGTTTCCGTTACCACTGGGTGGTGTGGCCGCGTGACATATCCGTTATTTCTTCAGATGTGTGCTATGCTCGAGGGGACGAGGGCGCTTGATGACGCCACCATAAAGTGCTACAGGGATGCCTTTGATGTTCGGGGCAATGGGGAACTAAGCCGAACTGAATTCCGCATAATCCTCGCGACCTCGGCTGCGTCAGAATTAACATCTTGTGAAGCAGAGGCTATCATAGACTTTTTGGATCCTCACGGTACTAACATCGTTAAGCTGCGTGACTTGGAGGAACTACTGATGAAGTGCCTGGCCGTCGACGGGGAGCCTGTGGATCCAGTCGTCTCGTCCAAGCGGTCGAGCGGCAGGTCCAGGTTTATGGAGTCATCGAGGATCAGTGGACAGGACTTCCCACCTCATTCTCGTTCATCAGGTGCAACCGACAAGGGCAGAAAAACGGTTGTGGCGGAATCTAAGATGAGTGGTGACAGTTCGAGGGCAAGAGGGGCCCCACCGCACGCCACCGCTCCGCGGAGTCCCAGTACTTCTGCTGTCAGCGAGGCCCGTCAACCACTTGCTGAGGGGAGGAAGCGGGAGCCTTCACCCCTTCCAGGTGTGCTCGAGGGACTTGTTAGCAGTCAGGAGCGGACGTCCCGAGGCATTGCGCCTCCCAAAACGACTGCTCCCTCTCCTTGTCTGAGCGGTGCCGTCACAAGAGCAACAAGTGTCGCACATTTCGAATCCCCCCCGTCTCAAGTTGTGTCGACAAATCCGGGTTATTCCCCACCACCGATGGAGGACGCAATGGAATCACCCTATGCTCTTAATGCATATCAGCAGGGTTCCGCTGAAATGCCGGTCGGAGCATTGCACTTGGACCCGCATTCTACAACGGCTGCCTTTTCGGCATTTCCAGTTGCAAGGGAGAGTACGAGGGGCCCCGAGGGGACGCAGGAGTGGCCCCCGGGATCCAGCGGCTTCACCGGCCGCACCAATGAGACGCATACCGGTTGGAGGGTACTGTCCATTCCCTCCCTAGAGGAGATGAGGGATGTGACCACTGAGAACTCCCGTGTTGTCAGTCAGCGGAGCAACGCGCGGCATTCTGGTGAGAACATGCCTTCTCAAGACGGTGCAGCTTGTCGCGGCAGTGGCCGCTCAGTGGGAACGTATACTGGATCTGATATGGTGTGTGCATCACTGCCTAATCAGAGGCGTCCCAAGTCATCGCCATGCTGTGCAATGTTTTAGTTCGGTAGAGCGATATTTTTTATAGATCCCACGTTTTTTCTGCCATGCCATTATTTCGACCATGCCCCTCTGGACATGGATGGGGGCTGATTATGAAGAATGATAAGGAAGAGTGAGAAAAGACAGATCGCTAGGAGACTCACTAGACTATTTTAGAGCCCTTTCCTTGATCCTTTTCACATTGCTAGATAGGCACATAAAGTACTGAACGCATCCATTGCTGCCATTGTTGTTTTTTGTCTTCTTTTTTCTTTTTAAAAAATCTTTGACATCCGCTCTACTCTGTCTCCTCCGAAAATGTGCCT
Organism: Trypanosoma equiperdum; assembly: GCF_001457755.1. NCBI lineage: Eukaryota > Euglenozoa > Kinetoplastea > Trypanosomatida > Trypanosomatidae > Trypanosoma > Trypanosoma equiperdum. The sequence continues at coordinate 57,124 of NW_027124371.1, read as the reverse complement.
GCTAGAGTTACTTAACCCCTCCTTTTTGTCTTTACACTCCCTTTGCTTGAATTCTTGTGAACACATTCTTTGCTTGAGAAGGGTTTAGAAAGTGCCCTGTTAAGTAGGTTGAAGGGCTAGGGAAGGAACACTCCAGTGGCGGGTATCTTTATATATATTAATAGCGAGAGTGAAGGGGAGGACCAGGTACACCCAAAGGGGAAAGTGTGGTCCCTCTTCGCCCCGTGGCTTGCGTCTTACCGTCACTTTCTTTCCCTCCCTTTTTCTATTGACGGATGATGAGGTCACTGAGCAAAGAGGATCTGCTCTTTTTAGCACGGCAGGCCGTCAGCGGAGTGCGGCGAGCCATGTCATTTCCTCAGCTTGGGGCGCAATCTCAACAAAAAATACTTTTTTCGACCTTAGAAACGCTTGAGGACTGTTTTCGGAGGCAAGCGTCCATAGACCTGCGTACGGTTGACTTGTGGGTGACAAGTTTCAGTGAAGAACTTGTTTCGCAGCTTAACTGTTGTAGTGGAACGACCGCTGAGCATGCAGAATATGGTGGAAACGGTTCTCACCCTGCACACCGCCAAGGTGACGCGCCTTACATTTTGTCAACCCCATCTGCTCCTGGTACACGTGGCGACAAGCAGAGGGATGTTGGTGAGTCGGCATTGATAGGATGCGCCAGACTGCTGTCAGAGCTTCTTCAGAGGATTGGTGAAGGTGCCGCGAAGGTGTTTTCTCAGCGTGGCATCGTAACGCATATGATGAAGTTCTTTGTTCACGTTCCATTGAGCAAGAAGATGCGGCAGGCCTTCTCCACAGCGTTGGCGGACGTTATGGGATACAACGCGGCACTATTGGGGGAAGGCGTTTCCGCTTCCCGTTCGCTTCTGCTGAAGTGTAGTGAGGAAGGAAGAGTATTTTCGGTTGTGCCCCAGCAAGTGCATTTGGTTTCAGTTCTCGCTGCTGCCATTTCCCGCGGTGAATACGGCGCGAGGCAAGAAGAGGTCTCCCTCTTTCAACGCGACGGAGATGCCTTCCTGTCCGACCTTATTTGCACATGTTCAGCTCTCGCTGGAGATGCCACTGGGGAACAGGATATTCGTGGGATACGGTTAACGGGATGCCTGGCTTATTTCGATCTGCTGAAGGTTGTACTACGCAGCTGCGCGGAGAGCAAGGCGATGTGTCGCAGTCGACATCGTGAGAAATTCATGGCGGCGTGGGTCAGAACAGCATCGAGTCTGCACAACCTTCGTCTTGAGATGGAAATGCCAACGAGTAACCCAGGAGGCTCCGCCGGTCCTATCATTGGAAGTGAGGAAACGTGGGTTTTTGTGCTCGTGGACGTTCTAGTCGAGGTCGCAGCAACCAACAGTTTCTCCCGCAGCAGGGAGACTTTCTTTGGAAGCCTTAAATGTCACGGTACTATTGCCGACAGTGTGATATACCCAAAGACTTCCTCACTGGCTGCGACGTTTTCATCTCTGGCTCCTTCCATGAGTTATTTGGCGGTTGTTAGACCCACCGGCAGGGCTGTTGAATCGTTTCCCTCATTTTGGGAGACGCTGATGACGGGCGAGTCATCGGGTGTTTGGCAGTTGGCTTCGTTGCTGTTTGACTGCGTACTCACAGGGGATGGCTGTTCACTCGTTGCCGAAGCCCTACTTTGTGTGAACTCAGGAGGAGATATTACAGATTGCATCTATCGATATGTGATTTTCACACTTGCGTTGCTCTGCACGGCCGCACCCCAGAACGCCAAGGTGCTTGCAGAGGGCCCCGTTATTGACGCTCTCTTGGCATGCATTGCAAGCAATGAGGAGAGTGTTTTTTCCTGTGCGGAGTCTCCGAGTGTCTTGTCGTGCACGATCCATCCGTTGAGTGCTCGGTCAATTGAAGCCTCTGTAGCTCTGCTGAACCTACTCACATCACTCCATGCAAATGAGAGAGTGATGAAGAGGCTCATGGATGGGGTGGGGAAAATGTGTTCGCAACGCGTGTTAGCGGCTGATGTTAACATCGTAGAGTCGTTTCTGCACGTACTCGGCTGCACTTCGTTTCCTCGGGGTGCGCTGTACTTTTCTGGCGCCAGTTGCATAAGGTGCAGTCTTGATTGGGACCGTTTTGGCAGCCTCTTTTCAACCTACACTTGTGTCTCGTGGTTGCACCCGAAGTGCGTGTGGCGTGAGGGGAGCCCCCTATTTTGCTGTGAATATGCGCAATGTGGCGTGTCAGTGACCCTGGTAATCGTGGCCAACGGCCGGTTGTGTGGTTTAGTGGTTCGGTTCCGTATTTTCGAAGAGGTAACGAACGTTAAGGTACCTGGTGTCTCATTTCAGGCTGATACATGGTCCCATGTTGTCTTCACGCAGCATCCCGCAGGTTTTACGGTGTGCGTCAACGGATGTCGGGCGGAGGTGCGCTTTCCCCATGACACCTATGAGGCCGTTTCAAAGGAGAAGGTGGTGAAAATTTCTCTTGGTGGAGTTCTTGGTGTCCCTTCATTCTTCGGTTTTGCCGCGAGCATGGAGCTGTTGGACCGTGCGCTAACGATGGAGGAGGTCATGAAATTGTACGATTTGGGCCCAAAGTCTCTGTCTGAAGCGGCGGCGTCGTGTTACCTTCCGTTGAACGTGCTGTGCGGAGTTTCCTTCGGGGAGGATGTTCCCATTATCAAGGTTGTTGATGAGATCAGGCAGCGACCCCAGAACTTGTCTGTGTCAAATTTGACTACGTTTTTGCCACCAAATATGGGTGAAATCTTCGCGCACCATGATGTGGCAGGTTGGGCGGTTCGGACCGTGGCGGGGGCCGGGGCAGCTGCGGAGAGTTTTCCCGTAGTTGCCAGGCTATGCGTGCGCTTCCTCTGCACGACAATGAAGTTATCCACGATAGACGGGGGCATCGACCGGATCATAGATGGGGGTGTTATTGAGCGGCTACGAGGGGCATTGCTCTCCTGGCGTCATTTGCCAGTTGATGTACCCGCGCTCCTGATATCCTGTACCATCCCGCGCGGTGGAAAGATAATGCGCAACCATGATACCACGCAAAGCATTCTCTCTCTGATGCTCGATCTCGTTGATAGAGGGGGGCTTGGACCACACGATGCATCGTGCTTGTTGCGCGAACTTAGTGATACACTCCTCTTCCCAGAGAATGTTGCAATATTCCGGTTGGTCCCCGGTCGTTTTGAGCGCTTACTGAATATGAGCGTGTCTCTTCCTCTAGAATGTGTGGGGAATCTGATCGTTCTTGTGGAAAGGTTGTGCAAGGAACCGCGGGAGATTGAACAAGTGTTGAAATTTCTGTTGATTGAGGCCGTTAGCAAAACGCATGAACGTGTAAAGGCGGTTGTGCTTCATATGTTGTTTGACATCGCGCGCACTGACACCACTGTATGTGACTTGATTGAGAGTGCTTTTGACAACACTGGCGCCTCCTTCCTGATATTGTTGGCTGGGGGGAAGAGTCATGGTAGTGAGGTTATTCGGGTGTTAGCGCTTCGCATTCTGTCTCTGATGCTTCACAGCAGGGAGGATTCCCACAAAAAATTCATTAATAGCCGGGGGTATGAGGTACTTGCCGCTGTGATGGCCGGCCCTGAAGCCGCATGTGTTCCCATTGGTATGGCCACATTCAACTGCTTGTTTCAAATGGCATTTGGAGCATTCCTACCCGCAGCAAGCGGCGGCCTTGAAAGGGCAAGACAAATACGGACTGCGTCCTTGGGGAGTCGACGAGACAATTTACCTCATGAAGTTGCTGGTGTATCAACAACCGAAAAACGGTTGCATGTGGTTGGCTCGCAAGGTTATTTGCCCTGCCTGATTCATCAGCCGTTGCGCATGGCGCGGCGGGAGTACGGCTTTGGATCATTCTGTGAGGGTTCTGGAGGCGACTGTAGTCAGTATCAACTGTGCGAGGTTCATGAGTTGTCCCGTGTCCGGGCATACAGTGAGGGTGTACTTCGGGAACCCCAGGTGATCTACCCACTTCTTCGCCTCCTCGAGCGTCTGCTTCAGAACATGAATAACCACATGGAAGAATCCTGTGAGGACATACTGGACGCGGCGGTCGTTACGGGGGAGTTCACGTTCGCTGTTTCTGGGCAGGGTAATGTCCAGCGTGGGAGTTCGTTCACCGGTATCCCTTCCTCCTCCTCAGTCTGCGGAGAGCGTGAGTCACCGGCCGTAGTTGCCCTTCGGGTGCTGACCTACATTGAGAAAATTGTGGGTTGTCCCAAGAGCAGCGAAATGCTGTTGACCTTCCCGTGGTTGACGTTACTGTGGGACTCGATACAGCACGTGATGGCGAGTCCGACTTCACGAAGCAGCTACACCGGCGAAGGCCTTTTGGCATCCCAGAGGCCACGGATATTCGCCGGTATCGAGAAGCGTATTCGCCGCGCGGCCACCCGTCTTGCCATACGGGACCTTGGTTGCAACTCCAGCGCCGGTGTTGTGCGCGATATCGTTCAGGGGAGACATCCGACTATTTTCAGGAGGATTATCCTCGAAGATATTGCTTCACACTTTGCGTTGAATCACCACGGGTTTAGCAACCGTGCAGAAGCAATGAACATCGTACAGAATCTCGACCTCCTCTTTCGGAGCATCGAGGATATCCTTTCCCCACCTCCCGTTCCATTGGTGTTGAGCATTGTGAACTGCATTAATGCCATAGCCGTTAGAAACGATTCGTGGGTTCGCATGCGCATGAGGGAATACAGCCGCCTCTTCGAGACGCGTGATCATCTGAGTTACTTGCTCCTGACAACAACGGAAGCTTTTGGCAAGTTGAAACCCGTGGCGCTTAGGCAGGTGTTGGAGGCCAACGAGAATAGGCCGAGAACGATACGAATTCTTCTTTTTCACCTCGGCAACGCCGTTACTAGAGGAGATACAGTCGAAGTCGGGGTGTTACTTTTGATGATTTGGCACCTTAACAAAGTTGACAAAAGTAATATACACGCGTTGCATTCCATCGTGGGTGAAGAATACGCCAGATTCGTTGACAACGTTTGCCTGCGGATGGACACAACGCTTTCCAGAGCCCCTGTTGTTGCCGAAGGCGCATCAGCATATCCATGTGTAATGCGTGAGGCAACCACCAATGCTTATAGTGATGATGCAGCAATGGCACTTGTTCGAGAGGTGTCGGCGAGTGTCGTTGAATGGCATCGTGAGGATTCCGACCGGTGGAAAGTTGTGCAGCAGCGTCTGGTGGCCGCGCCCGAATGTGTAGGCAGTGGAAGTGTAGGAAGTGAGGAGGACGCTTTTGGCTGCAGTAGTGACATGACGGGGGTAAACTGTGCTGTGCAGAGTAGCAGCAACTGGAAGATCGAGATACTGGGTCACTTGGAACGCATTAAGCGGGAGGTAAATACGCGTGTCACTGAGAGTTGCTAGTGGCGAAGCAAATTTTCTAGTGCTTTTAGTGATTCGGTTTCTTGGAGAGAGAAAGGGAACGACAAGAAAGTACCTGTCTGTCTGTGACTCAAAGGCATAAACAATGCACTTTTTTCCATGAGGGCCTCCCTGTGTGTAAGTTCGCATATAACGTTGTGCGTATTGTGGTTTTTGATTTGGGACTAGTTTTTCCTCTCGCATATCCGCTTCACTCCCCTTTTTCTTTTTAAGTATTAAAGTGGTGCCTGGTTTAAACGTCCCCTTTGAAAATATCACCAGTGGCACTGTGTTTTACTTTCATACCGAAAAAATCAGTGGATGGTTGAGAGACTTGACGTTTTAATTTTGCTCGGAACTGTTGTGTTAAAGTTTCTTCCCCCTTTTTTGAACACATTTGTATGGGGCCAGCGTTTTCTTTCTTGCCTCTGTTCCTTTTCTGGTTGTACTACCCCTGAACTCGCCTCTCAGTGTGCGATTATTTTTCTTTCCGCTGTTGCGTTGGTGCCCGTGAATTTTTCATCGCCCCTTCTTCCACTTGAACCACCTATCCTTTGTTGCGTGCACATATATGCACAGGCATCGTAACAAAGACGATGCTCCACCCCAATTTCAGACGTCAGGGTTCTTAATTCACTTAAACCCCATGATGTACACGTACTTTTGCGTATCCCCATTTCCCTTTTCTCTCGGTTGGTTTCTTTTGTTTATATCCAAATGTGTGCCTCCAGAGGGGGGAGGAAAGGAGGTGCGACTTTGAGAAGGGCACTGGTTGCCAAGGGTAATTCTCTGGGACGTGGGAGGGGGGGAAGGGGGACACCGACCTGTACCTAGTTGATTACAGAAGTAGAGTGGACTGGCGTAGAACTTTTGAAGGACACCAGATATCGTCATGCGGGTAACATTGGAGGAGAGGGATCTGCATATCGCTTTCAGTGTTTCTTTGGCTACAATTGGACTTGTCTTTTTGGTGCAACATGTTGCGTCCACCGTATCCCGGCTTCCGTCGTGGTTCATAAACCTCCGATGGCATTACATTAGTCTCATATGTCTACCTGTTTGCTTGCTGGTCTCCTTGTCACTCTCCAGCATCTCATGGTTTCTTGTATCGGCTGGGGCGGGGCTTGCACTGGTTTCTGGGGTGAGGACGTGGGAGCGTGGCGCTACCACCTTCTTATTCTGTTTCCTCTTGGCCGGTCAGTGTTTGGAGCAGCTCAGCCACACCGTTCACGTCACACTTCCACCTAAGGCTAGGACATGGACCTCACGGTACCGTGGACAAATAGCCCTTTGGCCAACGGGGGAAGCCACCGGTCCGGAACATCTTCTCGTGATGTACAACGACGTGACGTTGACACGGCAGCCATGCAGCGGGGCGGTTGCTGGTACAATTCCCACTCAAGCCGGCGCCGTGACACGACAACTAGGCATGCGGCGTCACACTTTAGTTTCATTTGCCACCAACACCCGCATCGGTTCCATGGAGAGTTGTCTTGGTGATGGTGCTAACGGAGGTTTCCTGCCTTTGCACCAGGTGGCTCTTCTCGGAGAAAGTGGTCGGTTGGAAGATGTCACTCTGCGTTGTGGCCTCCCTTCGAGTGCTAGGGATGGCAATAGCAACGGGAAAACCTTTTCCCGTTGCTTAACCCTGGACGCCAGCACAACATTTGAAAACGTTACCGTAGAGTTTTATGCTGATGGCAACTTCAAGGCTGTGGTTAGCATTCTCCATGCAGACAAATGTGCTGACGCTTTGTCGCAACTGCAGGCAGTTGGTAAGTCGATTCTCAAGGACGAGATTGACGTTTTGCTGTGCCTTCCTAGTGCGGTGAGTTATCGCTTCTCGAAGCTCGTGGGGGATCCTACCCTTGTCCCGACGGCGTTAAGGGCTGAAGTACCATATTTCTTTCGCTGCGTATGGTATTTACCCATGGCAGTGCGGAACATACCCGAAGGCGCTGCATTCATCGCCGACCGTGTCGTCATCCCCATCGCAGCTACAGTAGTCGCAAATTCTCTTGCTTTCGTCCAAACGATAATTTGGACGTGCTGGAACCTCATGCCGGACGTCCTTCAGCTATTGGAGGACGTGGGCGTGTTTGTGACGGGAGCGTACTGTCGCGCTGTGAAGGGCACTAACTCGACTTTGTGTGCGAAATCTCTCCTGGAGCACGCTGAAGACCAGCGCTTTCAACTTGGTGTTAGGTCTGTCGATTGTGTCTTCGAGACGGTCCGGTTGGTGCTGGATGCGTTGGAGCTCGTCCCGGGTCTTTGGCGCGTGCTTCTTTGGACTTTGCGCGCAGAGTGGCATTTGGTGTTGTACTGCCTAAATATTGTACAAGTGATTTTGACAGTGGTCGTACGCTGGCCGTTACAGACACTGTACGGTGCACTGCAGCTTACTTTATCCTGGATGCTTCAAACGCTGTCGCTTTTTTTTCTGGATTACGACTTGTCTCGCATTGGGGACGCCCTCTGCTCTCCGCTTGCATATCTGTATCGCTTGCAGAAGGAGTTGCTTGCTGCGGAGGCACAGGCTGCGTGGGGGCTGCTGTGGTGGTTTTTCTCGGGTGTTTGCAGGATGGTCAATGTGTTCTTTGCCACCGTTTGTGCTGTTTGTAACGGCCTATTCTGCGTAGTGTCTCTCTACACTGGCACGACATTTTGCACCCACTCTTTTGTGGCACTCATTCAGACGGCCATTGTTTTGATAGCCATGCGAAATGAATTACACGACATCGCCACCCGTGATGGTACGGGCTACACAAGCTTTGTGGGCCGTTGGCCTGGTGGCAAATACATGGTCATGCTGACGTTGTTTGCTAAGCTGCACTCCGTGGTGCTTTTGAGGTACACTGTTGCGCACACGGTTCTGATATTTACACTCTTTGGGTTGTCAGTTGTTGGTGTACTATCTAAATTGTACAACTTGACTCTGTATATAGCCTTTCCATGGGTTTCAACCACTGTCTTCCTTGAGTTCTTCACAGCAGATCCACGATGGTCAACCGTAGCGTGGGTGTCCGCGGCGAAAGGGCTCGTTGCCATTCTTCTCGATCGCACGATTGGCGACTTTACCGCCTACCTTGTGGGGGAAGTGTTCTTCGTGCTTGGGGTTGTGTTTACAGGGGCTGCTTTTGTATGGGGGTGTCAGAAGGAGCTGCCTTTACTGGCCCTCCGTGTGCTGCTGCGGCTTCCACTTGACAGCTCTAGCGAGTCTAGCACCACCGGCGCCAAACTCAATACTACGCCTCAGCCCGATGTTGGTAGGGCAGTCTTTTTGGACGATGCGACAGGTGCGGAGATGACAAAGGGTGAAATAATGCTTCCCGATGTTGTGGAGGTGGTAGACGACACTGGCAAGGAGGAAGCTACGGAGTGCAACAAGGACGTGCAGTAGTTTGCCTTGTTAGCTCCATGTTGAGTGTAATTCGTAGTTG
>NW_027124371.1:45447-48269 GCF_001457755.1 Trypanosoma equiperdum | reverse complement strand
TTTTTTTTTTTTGGGGGGGGTGATAGTTGTGGTGGTGAAAGTGGGTGTGAGGGTTGTCTGATGTTTGTTGTTGTTGTTGTTGTTTTTCCACTGCGGTTTGCGGAAAAGCAGTCTGAGAGTTCTAGGTTTGTTTGTTTTTGTGTGTGCGTACCAGTTGTTACTCGATGGACTTCTGCATCGAGTGGTGCTGTTCTTTGCCGAACCACTCTTCCCCATGATACGACCCGACCACGTGTATATATACGTATATGTGGAGCTGCTGCTCTGCTTTTGATGTGTAGCCTGCGCTTTGAACGGGGATTAAACGAACGTGAGTGCTTGTTTATGATGTACATTCCTCCCTTTGTCCCGTTATATCGTTGAGTGCGCAGTCTGAAGAGAGACAGTGCTACTTCCTTCTCGTACGATTTCATTTTCCGTCAACACAGAGACAGTGTGAGCAGTTAGGTTTGCGCGCGACCACATTTGCAACTGTAAGCAAGTTGGGAGGAGTGTAGAATGAGGTGCACGGCATCCGGTCTGCCCCCCTCATTTATCACGGCGGTACGGTCTGGTTTTGACGCTTTCGTCCATTTGCAACGACATCGCTTTGCCTCGTACGTGGAATTGCCCGATGGTCAACCCCGTGAGATGAAGGCGCTTTGGGGAGAACAAACTTCTGCTGCTGCGACCCCGGAAACTCTTTGCCAGTGGTCGGACCTCTTCTTTTTGCGGCTCAAGGCGGTTAGTGACGAGGTGCCTTTTGATCTGACGGTTGGGGTTGTGTGGGAGCTTGTCTCTATCGTGCTTGGCGTCCTCGAAGGGTGTGGCGACGACGGCCTCGTGGTGAATGGGTTGTACGTGGATTGGTATCGTTCCAGGTTCGTGCACCCTGAAGGTGTGGAACAGATTCTTAACGAGCTCAGCTCGTCAACACCTGGAAAAGAGGGCGTCCTCATGGAGATCGTTGGACCATGCATGGTCGCTATGCAGCGCTGCTTTCTGGCAGGGTTGTTTCCAATCAGTGCGCAACTCCTCAGCACATTTATGGAATACTTGCGCACTTTCAGTTTGGATATATTCAGTGCAGAGGAGGAGAGCGCGCTGGCGGATGTCATTCACTTGTTGCTCCACCCACCAGCTAGCGGTGTAGTGCACGCTGCCTGGGCAGACACCGCGAACCGGTTACTTGTTGACTGTAAGCGTATCTTAGGGAATGCGAACAGGAAGGGTGGCGTCGCAATGCAGGTGGCGCAGCAGTTGAAGTCCCTTTGCCTAGATCTCCTTCTCATGGTTAGTGGGGATGCAGCGCTGGTGTTGCATATGTGTTGCCTGCTTAATCTTGATGTGGTGGATTACGTAGCCGCTGTTTGCGTGGTTTGTGGGCCGCCCATGACGTTGCAACAGATGCATCACTTGTTCCGCACGGCTTGGGATTCATGGGAAGGTACGGTGAAGGGACCGTGGTACGTCGCCGTCGTGGAACAGCTACTTGGCTGCCGGTGCGTGGCTGATGTAGTTGGTGTTATGCAGTTTGTACGCGATGCAGTGCGTCGAAATGAGCATATTCAGTCGGTTCCGGCCACCGGAAGACTGAAGGGCCAGGATGGTGATAGCAACTTTGTTTCTAGCCCAGTTTCGAGCATTGCTAGTCTAGGTGAAGATGTTGGTGATGGCAGTGAGGATGTGTCGGGTGTTTATGGGGAGGATGTTAGCATCACTGACAGTGGAGATGACCATCTGTTGGGAGATGCGGTTGAGTTGCCCATGGGAGGCAAAAGTCTTCGTGGCTTTTCTTTACTTTTCATGGCAGCACACGTGGCCGACATCTGTGCACCTCCCATGGGCGCACCTGTGGATCAAATTTCTGTCACCTTCACCCGAAATGAGCTCATTAGGGACTACGTTGAACTCTTCAGGTGGCATCCACTTCTGTGGCGTACGGCAGCTACTTACACAGTGTACTCACCCTTCATGAATCCTGCTGAGCTCTACCGCACCGTGATTGGCCAGACATCGAACGCGGTGCGTGATCGGTACACGTCTTTGTCCCTCCAAACGTTTATCCAGACATCGTGGGAGGATAACAGTCCTTTTCAGGTTGCTCTCCGTCGACTGCTGCACGACAAATATCCGGCGAGTGCTACCGTAAGCAGGTGGATTAGCGCCGTTGATTTCTACAGGCACAAGGCCGTTGACGTACTTAACAGAAAGTTGATCCGTGAAAAGATGACGTGTGGCGACACTGCGTCCGCTGTGTGGCTTGCGTTGGAGAGCCAACAGTCTAAATCCGTTCAGGTACATTTTGAGGAGATCCTGCGCACTCCCAACGCCCTGTTGTCAGACGAGGTGCAACGTGTGGGTCAAGCGTTGAGCAGCTCATTTATTTCTGTCGATGCGAGTCAAAACCTACGCATGCTGAATGTCCTGTGCGCATGTGCGGCCCTATTTGAGTATCGCAAAGCCTGTGCTAGCGCACAACGAGGCGGCGGATCCTCCGCCAGTTTACCTGTTGGGGTCGTGCAGCACTTACTTCGTGCAGCTGACAGAGTTCTTCAGTGTGCAGCTTCGGTTCGCATGCATCCGGAGGTGATTCTTTCCGTGCTGGATCGTGCGGCTAGCATTGCAATCAACCTTCCTCGTTCTCTGCGGCCACGGACACTCCTCCCACGGCTTAGTAGCGCGTTGGAGCTTATGTTCGCGGCTCACTCGGGAAATCTAGCCAGCTACAACGTCAAAGCGGCACCCATTCGTGAGAAGCTGATGAGGCTTCTATAGGGGATAAGTGTGGCTGCATGTCTAGACCCTTGTGTGATGTCTTGTATAGAGTGGAGGAAACGACC
>NW_027124371.1:41047-45415 GCF_001457755.1 Trypanosoma equiperdum | reverse complement strand
ATATATATATATATATATATATATATATTCATCTCCATTTCCGATCATTTATGATTTCCTATTCCTGGGCACACGTGGTAGTATTTGTGCCCACTTGTGTTTACTGGAAAGTATGATCTTCTCTGCTCCCCCTTATTTCTTACAGATTTTGTCTCTTTCCTTCCTTCTCCATTTATGGGATCGCAACCGCTGTGTTGTTGCAGACAGTTTTACTGATCGCAAAGGGTGGGGGTAGAACGAGGCTATGCATGCGTAAAGGTGATGTGAGTTTAGAGTTGAGGTACACCTACGAAGGAATTGGGTGAACTCACGGCTTGTAATGCATAACGGGATGAATTCGAAAAAATAGATAAATAAAAGTGCATGCGAGTGAATGAGGAGGGGGGGGTTGGGGTGCAAAGTACTGTTCAGCAGTAAGCGAGCAGTAACTGGACACATGCAAGTAAGGAGTAGGGGGGGGGGAGTTGTGAGGAGACAGCCTTCTGCGCTGTCATCACGTCCCGTTCCTTTGACGATTACTGTTACTGACGATAATCCTTGGTGCATTTGTGCCCCCGGTTGCAATATTGCTTGTTCCTTTTCCTTATCTTTTCGTAATTCATCTCTTTTTGTTTCCTTTTACTCTAGCTGTCTTTGCCTATTCCGTTGGCGTCCTGACGCTGGCACACTGAGCGGGAAGCAAAAGAGGGTGTGCTTCAGAACGTCAAATACACTGCATTCGTAGTAGGGCGACTCTTATAGAAGATTTGCCCCTGAAACTCGGGCACAAATGTGGAAGCAGCGTCGGAATGATCAGCAGTTCATCCGACCAATGGCTCTGGGTATTATAACCGTGCTGTTTGTTCTTTGTTTATGGTTTGGTTACCACCACGGCTCCTGTGCGGCGGAATCTCGTTCAACACAGGCGGAAGCCGCGCGTCGGCTGCTGAGAAAGAAAGAGCTAAAGGAATGTAGTGATGATTGCAACGAACTTACCGAGAAGGTTTTAAGACTTAACACAGAGATTGGGGCGGTTCTTGCTGAAAGCGCTAAGTTTGAGGAGGAGATAAAAAAAGTTACTGAGAGGGGTACCGGTGCCGATAATGATAGGGAGAGTTGCCCCGTGTTCCAGGGGGCGGCGGAGCATACTGGTGGTTCGTCCACAACATCTGGCGCGGGGCCGAGGTCGGAGAAACCAATACCTGCATCAGTCCCTTCGTCGCGAGATTCAAAAGAACGTGTGAGCCCTTTGAAGAAGGCACTAGATAGCAGCCGACAAATGTACAAACGTGTGTGTGGTAGGACTCCCGGTTGTACGATTCTTTCGGATGAATCATTGCTGCAACACCGAGGCGGCCTCAGGGGTTAGGTGAAGTCAAGTGATGGTAAAGCTGGAGTTTGAGTTTGCCAATTCAGACTAGTCTCTTGCAAAGTTTTTTTTTTTTCAGCGGGGTGTGAGAAAAGTTTGAACCGGCAGGGTCCGAGGTCCTGCCGCACTTGTTCTCCCTTTCGTGTGGCAGTCTCAACTCCCCGCTGGTTTGTGACGTTCACACGATGAAACAACTGCAGTGCGCCGGGTAGCAGAGACAGGCATCGCCCGTCGGCGCTGTGAAAACAGTGGATTAATATGCTTTTTTGCCACGTGGACGAATGTCACAAAAGTAGAGGAAGGGGGACATGTACGCTAACGCAAGCGCATATTCCGCTGTGCGTGCCTTCCTAATGTTTCGTATCCGAGGGTTGGCCCTGGTCAGTTAGCGAGCATTGCATTTGCCGCTTATGAGACGGCAGGCATCTCGAGACACTCGCAAAAAATGTTGTTTTCCTCGCAAGTTTGGGTGAGTCATTGCCTCTTCACCCCAGCTTCGTTTTATGCACGTTTTCATTCGGCCCCCAACGTCCTTCCCCCTTGTTTATCTGTTTTTTGGAGTGGTTCATGTTGATTATGTTTTGTATTTCCCTTGTGAGTTCGTTGTGTCTGCGTGTTGGAGGTGTCGCCCGGTACGCATGTGTGTGAGTAATTTGAGAGAGGGAGGTTGCTGAACTCCCTTAACGCATCTTTTTTGTTAGTATTGTGTTACTGTTGTTTCTGGCTGCGAAGGTGAGGCCAGATTACACTCATCTATTTTTCACTTTTTTTTGATATTTGTTCTCACTGCCACGGAACTGGGTGAAAATGTAGTGGTTGGCATTTATTGTAAGGACACCAGGAAAGAGCAACGTGACCGCTAAAAATCATTATAATTTTTCTGTTGTGTCTTTCTTCTTAGTTAGAGGAGAGAGTTGCGAGAGCCCATAGTCATACAGACCGTGGAGATATTGTTCTCGAAAGCGTGTGCAACACAGGCTGACGATTGGATTCAAAGCTTGTGGTTGGGTGAGTTTGTACGTACTCAGCATTTAATACTCCCTGCTTAACTCCCTTGCGCTTGGATCAGAATAGTTGAGTTGTTCGGGAAAAGAGGGTGAAGCATTTAAGATAAAATACAGAAAGCAATGGACGCAGCTCTCGCTTTGCTATTTGGACAGGTTGCGACCGCAGTCCTGCCTTATGTGGTTAACAGCATTGGCAGGGTTCCACGGCCGAAGCGCGTGGATGTAAAGAAGGCGATGGGAGAGGCGCACCAATGTCGTCCAGTGGTTCCTTACCGGGCTCCCAGACCCTACACGGAGGGACGTGTGAAGGCACTCTTCATTGGAATCAACTACACGGGCTCGAGTGCACAACTCGGTGGGTGTGTTAATGACGTGATGCATATGCTTCAAACACTGCAGAGAATTGAGTTCCCCATATCTGAGTGCTGCATCCTTGTGGATGACCGCCGCTTTCCAAACTTCACGGCCATGCCAACCCGTGAGAACATTATCAAGTACATGGCATGGCTTGTGTACGATGTACGCCCAGGGGACGTTTTGTTTTTCCACTTCTCTGGACATGGAGCGGAGACGAAGGGAGGACGTGACTCGAACGAAAAGATGGACCAGTGCCTTGTGCCCTTAGACTACGATAAGGCAGGCGCCATTCTAGATGATGATTTGTTTGAACTGATGATCAAGGGGCTACCGGCCGGCGTGCGCATGACCGCAGTGTTTGACTGCTGTCATTCCGCCTCGTTGCTGGACCTCCCCTTTGCATTCGTGGCCGGCAGGAATGTCTCATCTAACCAGCGACACGAAATGCGGATGGTACGGAAGGATAACTACTCTCGGGGTGATGTGGTAATGTTCAGTGGCTGTGAAGACTCTGGGACAAGTGCGGACGTAACCAACACTTCGTCCTTCGGTAACGGAACCGTAGCTGCGGGCGGCGCGGCTACGCAGGCCTTCACTTGGGCATTACTTAATACTACAGGATACAGCTACATCGACATATTTATGAAGACGAGGGAGGTGCTTCGCCAGAAGGGCTATAAGCAGGTACCACAATTATCAAGCTCAAAACCGGTTGACTTGTACAAGCAATTTTCTCTCTTTGGCCCCCTTACCATGAACGCAAGCCTGGTGCAGCATTTGCCTCAGGAGTATGTTCAACCGTGGGCGCCCCATCCGGCATATCAACAACCACACGAAGCAACACTCCCTGCTTCCGTATCTCAGCCACACTCTCAGCCAGTAATGGGGATCCCTGTTGCATCAACCAGCAACGGTAAATCAAATCCGGGGGTTTCTGACGGAGGAAGGGCTTCAGGAGAGGTTTACCCACCGACGCAGTACCCATCATCGCACCCGGCGCCCCAACAACAGGCGTATTACCAACCACCACAACAGGCGTATTACCAACCGGAACCACACCATCAGCCAGCCCCGCCGCCACCACCAAAGAAAGAAAATAAACCGGCGCGACCCGGATACCCGATGAGCTATTGTATGAAATTTTCGCAGGGTAAACCCGGCCGCAAGTGAGCGAGTTGACCCCTGGGGAGATGTCTATGACCCACCCTTCCCACCGTTTTTTAATTTCTTTATGACACACCGGAAGTGGACGGTTTAGTTTTCACCCCCTTATCCTTCCTTTGTCCTTAATGACTAGTGAGTGGGATGGTAGGAATGTTGTTGAGGGTTTACTGACTATCCATCGTAGGGGTAGTGGGGGACTGTATTTGCATATATCATATATATGTATGCTAGTCGCATTGGTCCTATTTTTTTATTTTTAAAGAAAAAATCCGCCAGTGAGTTGTTGTTCTGCTTCTACGTTTATTCATTCGAAGGCGCGTATGCACATCCAGAGATAAATAAATATAGTATTACGACATTGTTCAACGTGTGTAGAAAGCGTGACTTTATAGTCATATCATTAAGCGAGGCAGAGGAAACGACCAAGCAGTTTCTTTTTTAAAAAATATTTACCCCTACTCTCTTGTCCCCGTTTTGCTGATGCGAATATGG